>NC_056734.1:938096530-938219030 GCF_019279795.1 Protopterus annectens | reverse complement strand
GTAAAATTATTTTTGGGATCTCTCAGCCACTACATTATCCAATGCCTGTATTTACAAGAGCTGGTGATGTTCCTCACCTTAGAAGTACCTTGGGACAACATCCATCTTATAAGCTCTGTGGTGCGTGCAATAAATGCGGTACACTATAGTAGCAATACATAGCTAGATAGGGGTTTGCATCTGAATACTGGCAAGGGTGTGTGTGTTATCAGTATCCTGTGTGGAGGTTGCTGTGATTGCATAATAACAGAATCCATTGTTGGATGGATTTTGCTAAATTATTATAGTGAGGATCTAGTATATGTCACAATGTCCACCTTACATGGACAACATATGTCAAACACTGGAGAGGTTGGTGTAGACAATCCATAGCCCTACATGTGACATTATGGATTGGTGAACAATATAAACAACCCTTCTATTACTCAAAGAACACTCTCCACCCATGTCTCATACACAAACACACTTGGCTAGGCAACAACCACTATATTGGTAGTTCCCTGCATATTGCCTCACAGATAGTAACCACGGTGTGATTGCAGTTGACTTCATGCCTGTTGACCACAACAGTGCCACTGACATCAGAAAGTACTTGGATGTGTTACATCTCTTACTGCGCATTATTCATCAAGTAAAAGGACATAAAAGGACATACCACCCTGTTCCATCCCCGCTGTAAGCAAATAAATGTGTACAGTGACCCTTTTGCTATGTTCCCCACTGGACGCCTGCAACAACTGTAGAGTCTGCAAACGTAACCCACAAAGGGAATACCATGCCTTATACACATCCCCTGTATGGACAGATGCCACTTACTACACTGAATACCTGTATTATGCTGTCCATATAGGTGCAAGTACAACCTCAGTTACATAGCCAGATCTCCCCAAATGAGGTCAGGAATGCTACATCAGAAGATAACAATCTGTCCACACAACATTCCCCAGAGACCTCAAGTACAGTTCCACACATCAAAGAACATACGTGTGGGACATGTGCACAAATCAGACACTGTCCATGTTATGGAATATAGATCACATACATGGGAAGCAGTGCACATCACTGGCCACCCACAGTAGTAACTCAGATGAGTGGATGGTGAATACAATACCCGCCCCTGGGGACCACTCCAGGGACTACACCCCTGAGCCACACTGGGGACTATTGTCATGTGGCCTGATGCTAAGGTATTCCCTTTACCTAGCCTTGTACAGCCTTCAGGCCCATTCATCAACTACACACCTGTGAAGCAATGAACCTATGCATCTCAGTACTGGCAAATATGTGTGTGCGTGTGTGTGTGTGTGTGTGTGTGTGTGTGTGTGTGTGTGTGTGTGTGTGTGTGTGTGTGTGTGTATGTGTGTGTGTGTGTGTGTGTGTGTGTGTAGAGATGAATGATGTTGTAGCCATTCATACTCACTACACCTCCCATTGCCTTACTAAATGTGCCACATAGCCCTCTATGCACAAATCCCCGGACCTGACTTCTGGTGACAGTATCCTGTCCATTTCCAGTCCCAGGGGGGGACAAGTCCCATCCTTTGAGGTGGTTCCACCCAAAGGAGGTGCAGGACCAGCAGACAATTAGGTCCTGGGGTGTATCCCAGACGTGCTGGGGCCCAGTGCCCCAGCCAGATGAGGTGGGAGAGGTGGATCCACTGGGACTGGCCTTCCCAAATGTGTTATGGTGTTGCAGTTTTAGAACATATGTGGGTTAGTAATAGTCAACACAATCCAGGATTAATTATAACAGCATGCATAGATATACCCATTAACCTAAAACACCAGATTTGGAACAGTTGCATAGCAAACAGAACACATGCATATATGGAACCACAGTAGCCATTACAACAGCATGCAAGTTTCATTGATAACAACAAGCCACCAATGATATTATTTGAACATGGAACATTAATAGAAACACATTTCAATATTTGTTGAACAATAGGACACATGCCCCAACAGTAGGTTTGGTGTAAACATACCCATTGATTTGTGTGTTTAAATTATTGTTGCAGATATGGTGGGGGGAGAGAGATGTCAGTTAACAACTTATATATCCTTGTAGTACTCACAAGTTTAATGATCATTGCTCTAATCATTACTCTACAGGTATCATTACAATACCCTATGGCCTTGGTTTGGGCAGTGGTATGTTTGTACACGATGTATACTTCAACTGTCTTATTGCTAAGTTCTACATCTTGTATGTGGTAGACCTGTAGAGGGAATGTTTAACACTACCTGACTGTTTCTACACATATTCCCAGATTCCGAGTTACTGTTATGCACATACCTCTCAATCTCATAATGCACACACTTTGAACAAAGCTTGACAACATGGGGGTACAAATAGGGACATATTTTGATTATTGCTCTCATAAACTTGGAGAGTTACTAGAGTAACAGGATTTGTTTTAATATACAATTTCTGAATGTTCTGAAGTCTAAAAATCAAATGTATGTAATTATTTACTGACTACAGTTCTGAGATCATCCCACTGATTTACCAGGGGACAGAGGAACAGGCAGAAAATATGAGCCAATTATCTGGACATTCTGCAAAAATCTGTGGCAGTTGAGAATTATGATTATGCATACAGCTTACTCCCACTCCCAAGATTCGAACCATGGCTCTGTCTGCTAAAAATACAACAATTTAAGTTTCATCGGAGTGTTATATTTGGATTTTGCTGTTTAGGCTTTCAGTGTTTTCTAAGTCTCTCTTGGTTGTACAATCTGACCTTGTAATTACAACAGTCTTATACAGACATTCCTAGACATATTTTTTATGTAGCACAGTGTGAGAAACAGTGGTTGACACAACAGTACTATTCTGATATCAGATGTCAGTGAATGCTACATGTCAGGCCATACAATACCAGAGTAAACACTACCAGTCCAGGATTTAAATCTTTATTGCCAGGCAGTTATAGTTTTTTTACCTAACAGACCTGTGGGGGGAATTTGTTAACACTGCCTGACTGTTTCTACACATATTCCCAGATTCCTAGTTAATATTATGTACATACCTCTCAGTCTCTTAATGCACACAATCTGGACAAAGTTTGACAAAATGGGGGTACAAATAAGGACATATTTTGAATATTGCTCTCATAAACTTGGAAAGTTGCTAGAGTAACATGATTTGTTTTAATATACATTTTCTTAAGGTTTTGAGAGCTGAAAATCAAATGTATGTCATTACTTAGTGACTACAATTCTGAGATCATCCCACTGATTTGCCAGGGGGACAAAGGAATAGGCAGAAAATATGAGCCAGTTATGTGGACATTCTAAAAAATCTGAACAGTTGAGAGGTATTATGCATATAGCTTACTACCACTCCCAGTATTCGAACCATGGCTGTGATTGCTAAAAGTACAATTTACGTTTCATCAGAGTATGCTATTGGGATATTGCTGTTTATGCCTTAAGTGTTTTCTGTCTAAGTCTCTCGTAGTTGTACAATCTGATCTTGTACTTACAACAATCTTATACAGACATTCCTAGACAATTTTTTTATGTAGCACAGTGTGGGTAATAGTGGTTAACACAACATTACTATTCAGGGAATGCAACACTAAATGCCATACAAAACCAGAGTAAACACAACCAGTCCAGGATTTAGAACTTTATTGCCAGGCAGTTACAGTTTTATTTAAATATGACCTATATGGGACTATTACTGTCATATTGTTTGGTTTATTCA
This sequence comes from Protopterus annectens, assembly GCF_019279795.1. Lineage (NCBI taxonomy): Eukaryota > Metazoa > Chordata > Ceratodontiformes > Protopteridae > Protopterus > Protopterus annectens. The sequence continues at coordinate 938,215,318 of NC_056734.1, read as the reverse complement.
GTACAACCCATACACAGTTTTTATACTGCCAGGTGACATTCTACTACTTTGTATTTATTTGGTATGACTACTACAATCAGGATTGTTACTCACCAGCCTCGCGATGCATCCTTTGCAACCTACTAGCATGGACTTCCGGATTCACAGCCCGCTCAGCTGCAGCTATAAGGGAAATAGAGAAATATTTAGGCATATCTATCCATCATATACTCAGGCTAAACAATAGTAAACAGTTATTGGTATGGTTACTTACACACTGCTTGGACATCACCCCTCTGCCTTGCTTCTTGGACCCACTCATCCAAGAGATCCCTCTTCCTCTGCTTCAATTCGGCATAATGCTGCCGGACCTGCTCACCAGTCTGAGGGATTCCAGTGGCACTGGTGAGTTCACAGGTGAGATAGTCCCAGGTTTCCACTTTATATTGGGAGCCCTGGTACTGGCCTTGTAGCAGTCTCTCCTCGTGGCTTTTTACCAGGAGTTCTACTATGACCTTGAACTCCTATATGCCCCAGGGCTGTGCCTGGAAGTGCATGCCCTTGCCAACTCTTGTCATACTGCCTACAGTGGGAAGATGCAATGAGTTATGAGCTGTATTCCCACCTGTGGGGTTTAAATACAGCTGATTTCCCACCCTTTTCTGTGATTGGGCAGTTTTGAATATGCTGAGCTAAGCTATGCTATGGGCAAACCTGCTTAGCTAAGGTTGGCAGTGCTTAAAGGGGCAGGATCAGCATTACTTACCAATCGGAAAATCCATTTAGCTGAGCTATTTTTTGCTTAGTATTCATATGTACACAATGCTTACACCCAGTCAGCAAAGCTGTGCAATGCTTAGCATTGCTTATTTTTTTATTTTATAAACTATCTGCTGTATGGGATTGATTCATCATTCATTACATATTATAAATTTGTTTACTGTCCCTGACACCCCCAATGTGCTTTCATTACATTTATTCATGTGTGACTATACTGTATGGGGCACTTGTGTTTATATGGGGGTTTCACATCTTTATTACACTGACACCTCACATCTGGACCTACTACAGTACTCTGGTTAACAAATATATGTTATTTAGTAGCTAATTACTAAAAAAAACATTTATGTACTAGTTTCAGTGGGGATCAAACCAGGAATGGCTGCTTGTAAAGCATATCCTCTAACCACTCCACTATTGCAGTACTGTTGATGTTGGATGTCACTTGCTATTTAACTTCTTGTGCTATTTAAGCTGGACTAAGCATAGCTAATTTTACTGCATGTTTAAAAAAAAAGTATTTGTTATTTTTTTTATTTGTACTCTTCAGAATAGCCATGCTAATGCTAAACCTTTTATTCTATCAACTTTCTGCTTTGTAGGACGATTGTCCCTTTTGACTTTGTCCACATTCTTTACTCTGACGGGTTGGGAGGTGTGCGCTATGTGCTTATGCTAAATGTGTTATTCTAACAACTTTTGTCTTGGTAGGGATGATTGTACCTTATGGCTTTGACCTGATATGTTATCCAGACCGGTTGGGAGTATTATGAGCATTCTCGCTTGTTTTAAATTGCAAGAGCTCTGCTCTTAGACACACCCCCTGTGCTTGTACAGAGAACTGTTTCCGTTTTACAGCATGGAAGCACACCTTCATACATATGCATGGCATGCTGCTGTGCTGAACAGGAATGGTCCTTGCCGTGCAGGAATAACTTATTCCTGTACTGCTGCTTGCTGAGTCTGGGCAATTGATTTTTGGGCTGTAAACATGAAAACTGTCGTGACAGGTTTTTTTTTTTTCTTTTTTTAAAGCACTTGCATTTTTTCTGAGTTGTTAATTTTATTTTTATGCACACTAATACACATGGATGGATACTTACTAGATATTATTAGACAGATGCATTTTTATATTTATAGTATTCTAGTTTGATTCTGCTTATGGCTAGATAGCTGTATGTTTTACTTGATTTTAGTTCTTGTCACAGACCTGATGAAGGCTTTATTACATTAGTTAGCCCAAAGTGATCTTAGTTAAAATCTTGGACAGTGGGTTGCAAATAGGTACTGTTTTAGTGATTTAGTTTGATCTAATCAGTAATAGGGGGTGTATGTTGGGGGGGGGGTACTTGTTGTTCTAAAATGCATTTTTACAGTCCTGTTTATATTGTTTGCCAGGAATAGGTTGGTTTAAAATGAAACAATATGCATGTTTTACACACCTACTTCTAAGTATATAAAAGCTGATATGTTTAACATTGTTAAAATATTTCTGATTTTTTTTGTTACCAAGAATCTCTTGTCTATGATGAATAAAGGCTTGTTGCTTTGGAACACTACCTGGGTTTCATGACTTGTGGAAATTATTGTGATTGAGCTCGTCAGTGAAGTTTTAAGACTACTAGTTTCTCTGTTTCTTAATTTTTCCTCAACACTCATGGTGGTGAGGTTGGAACTAGATAGATTCCTGTGCTGGTTCCTTTTTTTATTTTTATTTTTACATAGTTTATAAGTTTTACATTGTAATAGCCCTTTCTAATAAGTGCCATGTTTATGAATACTGCTAATTAATATTTTGAAAAAAGCTTGCATTGTCCACATTTGTACCATAAAAGTATCTGACCAACTGTACCACATCTGGGGGGTCCTTAATGTTTGCAATATCCATTTGATGTCTTTATACTGCATTGAATTAATATATACCCTTCTACTCTCTTCCCTATTAAAGACATCACATCAGTTTTAGGTGATTTGGCTAAACTTTTTAAAACTGTGTTTACCATATCCCCCCCAATCAGCTGACATGCCTCTGGGTTATATTAACTTCTAGAAAATGGCAATGCCATTTATTTTCTTAATTAAAATATATCCATGTAGCTTTTGTGTGGATTATTTAAATCACAGTTTCCATAACCATGCAATGGCGTAATATGAAACCATATTTATAGTCAGCTTCTACAGAGAAACTGACAAGTAGCTGACTTGTTGACAGCCTACTTATGCCATGTAATAAACAATCCTTATGATGAGAAGCAGCATTTTCACAGGGTGCTGCAGTGAACTTCCCTGGACAGTTGATAAGGCTGGAGATTTATTGTCATTTCTTTAAAGTGTTTGCTATGATCAGGATCTCAAGTTTAATTATTAGTTTATTATTAGTTTATGTATTAATTGATTATGTAACTAAGTAGACTTGCAATGCCATACCTATGTGTGTTATCTGATAAAAATCTCAGTGGGCTGTCCATGGCAAGTGGGATATTATTCCTGAAGCAGAGGCCTCTAACTTATGCTGAGGCTTTTCTCAAGCAAACTCCTGACAAAGTTTTACAGTTTGGTCTGAGAACTGGAAGGGTTTATCTTCTTTGGTAGCTTTGAGACTCAGGTAGTTATAAAACAAATGATTCATTTTTAATACAACTTTTATGATCCAGCTTGCTGGGGTGAAGTATAATGTGCCATTTTAGTGACCAAAGCATTAAGCATACTTAAATGTGGGGCTTTCTACAACTGTTTCGGTATGAAAGTAAAACACACACACACACACACGCACGCACACACACACACGCACACACACGCACATACACACACAAATACATCAGAACACAGATGTGTTGTGATACCTTTTATTGGACCAACATAGTTTTTTCAATTACTTGATCTTTTGAGCTGGCATAAGCCCTTTGTCAGGAGTTGCTATGTTACTGATGTTAAATGCGCTGCTTAAACATACACTTGTGCCCAGAAAGGGAAGCTATGTTTTATTTCCAACTGGATAAAAAAGAAACTTTGAAAAATGTTAGTGTGGAAAATAATGCACCTCAGACTACACATCAGACAGTGTGTGTGTGTGTTTGTGTGTGTGTGTGTGTGTGTGTGTGTGTGTGTGTGTGTGTGTGTGTGTGTGTGTGTGTGTGTGCATGTGTGTGTGTGTGTGTGTGTGTGTGTGTGTGTGTGTGTGTGTGTGTGTGTGTGTGTGTGTGAGAGAGAGTCAGAGAATGAAACTGTCAGGAGCAGCCTTAGGTCAACTGGTGTCCTAGGCAAAAGGGCTCCATGGTGCCCCCCCATAACACTCGGTGTCCCCATCCTGGTATACCTATACCAAATAAATACTGGAAAAGTGCCCTTGCTAGAGTGGCACCCTAGGTGGCCGCCTAGTTGGCCTATGCCTAAGGCCAGCTATGAAACTGTGTAAAACAGGGTCACAACATGATATAAAAATCCAAGTTTGACATGTTACATTACAGTTAGTGTTCATTTAGCAGAGAAGATAACTCCCAGAGGCATTGCTCTTACATTTAATGAAACAATATATCTCAAAAAGATATGTGTAGGGAGATTAGATAAATCCACTGAATAAAAACAAGAAGTTATAATTTTTAAGTTGTTAGTCTGTTTAAGCAAGCAATTGTTTTGCGATAGATGTGTTTTCTGTATGAATGTAATCCCTTTTTTATCCTCCTGTGCATTTCTTAAGTATCACTTGTCTTGAGTTTATCTATTTGCCATATGATTTGTATTTGACTGGATGTCAACATTTTTGCATTTTTACAGCTAATTATGTATGTATGTATAATGCTGATTCCAGAAATATAGCTTTTGCAACATTTAGCCTCAATGTCTGATTTACAAGAGGAATTTTATTTTGGTCTTAGCTGGGTCCTGCAGGATTATGAAACCAATCCAATGAGCTTGTAATTTTCCTAGCAGGTTAATAAGGTATTTGTGGACCAGAAGACCATCAGCAACATTCTCTACAGCCTTAATGTGTCTGAATACACTCCTCATTTTTATTAGACAACTCCTTCAGTGAAAATGACATTGCATTAGTTTACTAAAAACATAAATTTTAAAACTTATTTTGAAAGGATAGTACCAGAGCTCTTACTCAAAAGTTTTGTTTATAGCATGATAGCTGCCACTGTACCTTTATTATATAAATTATTGTATCTGTTTTTTCTCCATGATCACTATGAAATTTGAAATTATAATTTTTATGTTTGTCTATATCATATAGTAAGTCATGTTATTCCTGTAGAGTGTTTTGCATTCCTAACTTGAATTCTTCCTAATTGGAGTTTAATATATTTTGTATAATTTTAAATTCCTTTGCTTTGGTAGAGTTACAATGAACGCTTACTCCTAAGAGTATAAACGGCTTCTTTTCCTAGCTTTTTGTCTTCAAAATATAATTTAATTTGCATGTGTTTGAATACTGAACAAGCATACCTAATGAGGAATATACCACACCCAGTTCCTACAATGATCTATGTTTGCATGAACAGTAAACAAGAAAACACTTAAACAAGGTGTTTGTAAACAACTGATGTCATTGATTATTTCAAGTAGTAAACCTCCAATAACGGGTTATCCATGGCATATTACTTTATGGCAGAGATGGAATGATGTCCGCATACTAACTAGCAACACGTTGTCTCTACCTATTGGTTCAAAATGGGAATCAGATTTTAAAAGAGTACAGACTAATTACTTTTTAGCACAGTAACTGTACTAAAGGGATATCTTTACCTGAACTAAATCTAGGAATGGAAACAATTTAATACATTTTCTATTTATTTTATACTAGTTATAAAATAAAATCAGTCCAGGAGAATAGCTAATGAGTAGGCAAATAACTCAACAACTAAAGTATAAAGAAAAGCAGCTGACACATAAATATTTTTTCAAGAATACAGTACAGAGTAATTAATACAAGATCAACGTTTAGAATCTCTTATCACTGGAAGCTACTTATGTATGGTCAGTATAAATGGGCACATAAAGTATGTGCTAAATTTGATATTTTCCATGATGCTGCTAGTTAAACATGTACATTAAGCACAGATTCTATCCAATATCTTACTTTTACAATCTGACAGTTTATTTCTCATGTCATTATTGCATTGTTTCTTAATCACCAAGGCAGTACCATCAAAACATGTCAAGATCATTACTATATGTCTGTAAGTTGCTTTTATTTTCCACAGGCATTAACACTTGGACCTATTGTTTCTCCTGCAGTTTGCCATATGACACCTCACCATTTTCCATTTCCCATATGTATCTATGTGACAGGGCAATCCCTGTCTGTCTATCTGAATATTTACAGATATGTACATACAAATAAGTAAATACATACATACATACATACATATTTGCTTGTTTACTTACTTACTTTGTTAAACAAGTTAAGTGAACTGCCCAGGAGCCCTTTCAGCCATGACCTGGGCTACAGTAGAAAAGGCAATATCAAGTAAGAACTGCACTAAGAAGAACAGACAGTGCATGACAGTGAATAACTAATTCATTAAACATTTATAAGAATGCATACATTTTAATGCTTAAATATACAATGTAAATATTCTTATAAATAAAGAATTGTATATCTTCATATTGCACAGCTTACAGTGCTAAGATATTAATATGTTACCATGGTGTAATAGACTAGGAATCATTATAAAAATAAAGTTGGGGAATAATTATATTTGCATCATTCCTTGTGTTCTAGGGTACTATCAAACATACCAGGCCTGCAAACTTTAGAATGGGACCACCAGCACAGTGGAACATACAAAGGAGTATAAAACTGCATTTGCCATGTCTGTGTAAATGCTCTTGAATTTATTTTCTTTGACCAGATAGTCTAAGAGTGTTATCTTGAAAGTCAATAGATGGTCTATTTTCCTAATGTTATCTACAAGAATGTTCCAAACGGCTAGAAATATTTTGGAGAAAGCTCTTCCATGCACCCCTATTATGAATTGGAGCTTGTATAACTGAATACTGTCATTATTTCTTAGAATAAAGATCTGGTTTCTAAAATGCAGCTTGCTAGGGGGTTGCAGACAAAAGCCATCATTTAATATTTTGCAGATGAATGCATCTTTGGTTCATTGATATCTGGGCAACAGCTGAAGTAATTCCAGGTCTTAAGGATTGTGAATTCTTTCCATTCTTCCCCCCCTCCCCTTACTCTGACATTGTCTTTGATCTCCTCTGATACTTAATCTACATGCTTTTACTGAAGGTGAAAATGTCTGGCTGATAGCCAACCCTTCCTTTGCTCGCCTTTTCTTTTCACCTGATCTCATTGCTTCAACTAATTGGTTGATGGGATTCCCTTTCCTGCTTTTCTCCCTGTTTTCCCTTTACTCTTCTTTATTAGGATTGCTTGAGCAACCTCCTCTGATGTTGTCCACTTATCAATTGTCCAGAACTCAGTGGATTTATCAGGCTCTGTGGAACAGAGATAGATTCCTAACTCTGGCTAAGTTCGACCCATGATTACCTACTGATCCCTTTGTTTATGGAGCTGCCAAATAAAGGTGGAAATGAGCAGCCAACAACAACTCAGCCCTTCATCATGCCTGTTAGTAGGTATAGAAGGTCTTCATATCTGTCAGCACTGATAGCCACAACCAATGGATGGATTAGTTTATAAAAGCAGAAAATTCTCTCTTGGTTGCTTGGATGATGGGCTTTTACTTTGCCAGCTAAATGGCATAACTGGTGTTGATAGGGCTTAGTGTTCTACAGGCCCAGGTGATAGAAAGCATCCTTTGTTCAGTACTTGCCTGGTTTAATGCAATGTTGTTAGTCTATTGCCAACATACCACACCATTAATTACATCGATTCAAAAGAATACCTTTTTTTTGCTGTCCTGAATCACAAATATTTCATATCCGATTTTACTTTTACAAACTGTCAGTCTCATTTGACATTGTCATTTTGGATAGTAGCCAACATTGTCATATCACTGGTTGATGTTACGTCTTTTACTGCACCACTGCTGTGTCTCTTGAATTTAGTTATTTAGTTCCTTTGATGTTACTACCTTATCTTTTCATTCTTGAATTAGACGTTTGTCATATTTTTCACTTTTGCACCTCAGTTCATTGCTCTGTCTCCAGTCAAGCATGCTCAGTCATATGCATGGCACGACTGCAATCTATGGCTAAGGTTCTTCTGGTATGTTTTCCTAAAGCATTTATTTCTTACCTAGCACAATCTTCAATTAGCTTATCCACTTGCACTCGATACAAGAGTTTTCTCCTCATTTATTCTCAACACAAGCTACTCTTCCATTATAATTTGACGTTCTCTTTTTTTGCATACTGCTTTCACTGCTTACCCTAACTCTGCATTAAAAAAATATTTCCCTGGCTCCATGTTGCAGAGGGATATAGCTCTGACCATGTCCCAGGTGTTTGGGTTCCATTGATAGTCTGGACACTGGAGGAGCCAGATAGGGAATGTCTGAAGTGAAAGGTCATGCTTTGATTGACACTCTCTGAGGGGGATGGGGGAGAGCTGTGCACTTCTTTTTCATTTGTCCCTAGATGGTGGTTGGTGGATTTGGTCATCTCTGCTGTTGTGAGTGCCACTGGATTCCGGACATTCTTCCTGACACCTTTCCATGCTGTTCGGTCCATGGCAATGTTTCTGGCTTCCTGTAGGTTGAGTTGCCATCTTCTCAGGCCCTCTTCAACCTGTTTAGCCAATGTCTTCTTTGGTGCATATTGTGAACTCTCCAGTTTGTGTAGTTCTCTCTCCTTAGTAGTCTGTATGACAAGGGGAGGTGTCAATCCTACACACATGTCTAAACCAGTTCAGCCTCCTGTTTTGGATATGTTTGCTGATCATTGGCTGCTGATCACATCTAGTCTGGATGCTCTTGTTTCTAATCTGGTCACAAAGCAAGATTCCCAAGCATTGTATTTGGAAAACCTCAAGATTGTTCAGGTCTGACTTGAGGAGGATCCACGTTTCTGATCCATAAAAGAGAATTTTCAAGATTAGTGCATGGAAAAGGTGAATCTTGGTGGTGATAGAGATGTTTGTCCTCTTCCATAGACACCACTTCAACAAGGCAAATGTTGTGGTGGCTTGTCTAATCCTGCTATGGACCTCAGCTGTTGATGCCACCTTCTTCTCCTGGACCAGCAAACCCACGCACTTAAATTCTTGCATTTGTTTGATCTGAACTCTCCTGAGGTGGATTTGGCTTGTGACCCGTCAGTTGCCATCACTTTGGTATTGTCTGCATTTATCCATAGGACCTATGATTGGGCAATGAAGGTGATGTTGTAGAGGATATCTGTGGCTTTAGCATCACTGTATGTGAAAATGGCATGGTCATCGGTGAACATCAGGTCAGTCACAGAATGGGCTTCATTGTGCTGGACTCTGTTCCTGTCCTCAAATACTTTTTTCCTGATGGCATCCACCACTATGTTGAAAAGCAGTGGAGAGACAATATCCCTTTGACGGACTCCAGTTGATGGTAAGCTCTTCAGACAATTTGTTTCAAATGCACACCTGGCTGGATGTACAATTTTGAAGGAGTCTGATGATTTTCTTCGACATGTGCTTGGTCTCCAATGACTTTCACAGAGCAGGCCAGTGGATACAGTGAAATATGCTCTTGAAATCAATAAAGTCGATAATGGTATGTTGTCCACACTGGATTCTTTCCTCCATTAACTGACGGATGACAGAGATGTGATCACAGCATCCTCTTTTTGGTCTCGATCTGGTTTGTTTTTCCCTACGGGTTAGGTTGTGTTTCTGCAACCTGGATTGTATGATCTTCATAAAGACTTTGCCGATGATGGCAAACAGGCCCCATGGTAGCTCTTGTATTTCCTGAATTCCCCCTTCTTTTAGATGGATAGGATAATGGCCTTCTTCCATGTGGATGGTATCAATTCTGTTACTCATAACAGCTCCATCAGTGAGTGGAGTTGGTGGAGCAGGATATCGTTTCCAGCCTTGATTGCTTCCACCTGATCTACTCCTGATGCCTTGCCATTTCTCAGTGTTCCAATAGCTTATTTCACCTCTTTGAATGTTGGCTTGAATCAGTCATTGGGCCTCAAGGAGACTTATGGGTGGTAGATCAATCATTGGTCCATGAGGTGGGTCATGATTACAAAGATTTTGAAAGAATTCCCTCCAACATTTCAAGCATTCACAAGGTGAACCCATAAATATCCAGCCCACTTTTTCAATGTTGTTGCTGGTGGGTCTGGTCTTCTCAGCCAGTCATCTGTGGCTGCTGTACAGGATGTAGTACTCATGTCTGGATGCTGCTTCCTCAAGGGCAGCTGCCACCTGGCTCCAGTATGCTTCCCTTTCTGCTTTCAGCCTCTGGAGAACTTCTCAATTGAGCTGCTGGCATCATTCACAGTTGACCAGGTTTGCCTACTTCCACTGGGTTAAGAGATGTGGGCACTCATCACATATCCATGGCTGTCTACACTTCCGGATGGGTAGGCATAGCAACTTGGTGCATTCCATGATGGAGTCTGATATCTAATTTTCTGCTTCATCCATGTCTTCCATTTGGGCCAATGCTTCAAACCAGTTTGATAGTGTGATCTGGAATTCCTGTTTCCAGGCAGGGGCCATCAATTGCTTCCAGTCCAGCCTGGTAGTGGTGACTTGCACTTTGCATGCTGTAAGTGAAGCTGCACCACTTCATAGATGAGGTAATGATCGGAAACACAGTCAGGTCCTTGCATAGCACAGATATCCTTGAGCCATGATTGGAAGAGAAATCTGACCAGGATGTAGTCTAATATGGCCGAGTCCTCACTGGATGGGTTTCCCTATTTTCACTTGTTCCCCATTGGCCCTTTTTTTCAATTATAAAGGAATTCCCAATACTATTCTAGTATGTCCAAAGGTCAGTTTTCAATCTCCTCTCCGTTCCAGCTGGTGAATCTGGGAATCTTGAGGCAATGTTACAACTGCCTTATGTACACAGACAACCCTCTCCTCCTAACAACAAATTCCAACATATGTGAGAGATGCAACCATATAGCCAAACTGGAGGCTAAGCTCTCTCAACTCAGTACTGGCGTAACCAGTCAGGAGGAGAAGGAAACCACACTCACTACAGTTCCAGTCATACATAGACCTACCACGACAGCAAACCAAACACATAAACACACAAAAACATACTCTGAGGCTCTAAATAAAAATCTGCCTAAGAAGCAGAGACCTCCAAAGCAGACCCGCAAGCAACCGCTACCCCAAAACAAAACACGTGCAACACATAGCTCACAAAGCCAGTGTGCCAAACAGTCACAGCCCTTAAGGCTAAACAACACACCTGATACACTTGTAATAGGTGACTCTATCGTCAGGCACTCTGACGTCCCGCTCACCAGGCTGAACAAGGAGAAGGTCATGGTGAGCTGCCTGTCGGGTGCTAGGATCCGCCACATAACTCAAGCACTCAGGTCACTCCAAGGCAAGTACAAATATGATTCAGTCATTGTCCATGCTGGTGTGAATGACCTGAGACGTACCTCCCTGGACTACATGAAAAGAGACATAGAGGAGCTCTCTGAGCATGTAGCCCAGGCCGGTATGACCCTGACCTTGAGTAGCATCTTACCCTCACCAAGAATGATGCCACAATATGAAGACAAAATGATCAATTTCAACAACTGGCTTAAGTATTGGTGTCATTTAAAGGGGATCCAATGCCTGTCAGCCTGGGATGACATGCTCGACAAGCCACGATGCTTCGCTAGGGATGGCTTGCACCTGTCAACCCTGGGCTTTCGGATATTGACAAAGGCTCTTGCTACCCCCATTGTGCCTTTTTTAGGCAAGGCTCAAAAGACAAACCCACCTCCATAGGTATCACAAGGGATAAGAAACTAAGAGTAATGCTACTCAACGCCAGAAGTCTAAACCTCAAGATACACACACTCGAAACTCTCCTTAGCATGGAGAACATCGATACCTGTGTAGTAACAGAAACCTGGTTCAAGGCTCCCAAGAGCACCCCAGCACTACCAGGTTATATCTCATACCATGCTTTTCGGCCCCAAAACTTGGACCGAACCACAACATGAGGGGGAGTATCAATATTCGTCAAAGATACCCACACCTCCAGGTTGGTGGCACAGCACGAAGCATCAGAGACTATCCATGTGCAACTAACAGTGGGTAAAATTGCCTTCCAGTTTATAGCCTGCTACAGACCACCCTCCCAAACGCAGGAACCCCACTCGGCCTTCCTGAGAACACTGGAAAATATGAAGGTCTCTCCAAACACCATTATATTGGGCAACTTCAACTACCCAAACATAGACTGGGAGCATTACTCTAGCTCCAACACCCTAGCCCAAAGGTTCCTAGAATTTATAAACTCAAATGATGTGGAACAACTTGTTACCACTCCCACAAGAGGGGAAAACATACTGGACCTGATCATCACCAACATGGGGACTCTATGCTCCAGACCAGAAGTGTATCCCTCACTGGTAAGATCAGACCATAAACTAATCTCACTGGATATTCACATCCTGACCCCAGCCCCTGCCCATAAAACCACAGTGAAAAACTTCTCTAAAGCAAATTTTACACTCCTCAAAACCGAGGTGGAATCCTTCAAAGCCCCCGGGCCTGTGGAAAATACGGCCCAGACCACAGAATCCTTTATAAATGCATTCTATGAACACCTTCAGGAATGCATGGATCATGCAATCCCAAATAAAACCAAGACCCAATCCTCCAAAGGCAGACGTCCTGCCTGGTGGACCCCAGCCATAAACAAACTATACAATAGAAGGAGGAAGCGACTACATGATAGAGCAAAATCCTAAAAAGGGAAGGCATCTCTGATCAGTATTAGCAGAAAACTACGGGCACTCATAAAATCGTCTAAGGTCAGCTTCGAGAGAAAAATTGCACAGGACACTAAGGATAATCACCAGGCTTTCTTTAGTTATGTTAGGAACCTGGGTGGGAATTCCCGGATAGATATGCTCAGAATTAGTCCAAAATGACAAAAAATACACCAAACCCACTGACATTGCCAACATCCTAGCTGACAGGTTCAGTGCAAACTTCTCCCCCCCTCCCCACCAAAAGGGCAAATATCTATCCCAGCAGAGTGCTGCCTCACTGACATCTCAGATGCTCAGGTAAGAGCCGCCCTCTCCAAAGCAAAAAACACAGCATCAGTGGGACCAGACGGTGTCCCGGGCTGCGTCCTACATGACCTCCAAGAAGAGCTAAACCCAAACATAAAACTACTGTTCAATCTCGGCCTTTCTACAGGATATGTACCCAAAGAGTGGCATACAGCAACAGTGGTCCCTCTCCACAAAAGTGGTGCCTCAACGGATCCTGGAAACTATCGCCCCATAAGCCTGACTAGCTTGGTTTGCAAAGCTATGGAAAGGATCATCATGGACCTCATAAATAAAGATATTGGGGACCTACAAACACTGGATCCTACCCAGTTTGGCTTTGTTAAGGGCAGATCCTGCCTCTTAAACCTGGTCGATTTCTTTGAAACAGTCACCAAAGCCATTGACGAGAGGAAGGTGGTTTACACAGCCTACCTGGACCTCGCAAAAGCCTTCAATACAATACCCCACTCGGGCATTATAGATAAGCTCCCAGCTTAAATATAAACCCCTATGTCACTAGATGGGTTGCAAACTGGCTCAAGGACAGAACCCACATGGTTAGAATTGCTGGAGCCATGTCAGACTCCAAACCAGTTACAAGTGGCGTCCCACAAGGCTCAGTCCTGGGACCTCTCTTGTTCGGTATATATTTCTCAGAGGTACAGGCCAACATGGAAGGACTGTGGCTGACCAAATTTGCAGATGACTGCAAACTGGGCGCCATAATCGACTCTCCAGCTGACACAAGCATCCTCCAAAATGGCCTCATAGAAACAGACAACTGGTGCCAGAGCCATGGCCTCAAGCTAAATGCCAAAAAGTGTATAATCATCCCCTTTGGCAAAAACAAAGTGCCCACAAATTACCACATAGGTGGTAATCCATTAAGTACAGAAGAAGTAATTAGGGACCTGGGGACCCAATCTGATAGCAATCTCTCATTTGACAACCATGTGGCCAAAGTGTTTAGAAAAACATTTTATATAGCCCACCTAATCATGAAGGGATTCACATCTAGATCAGGGGAGGTCATCGTGCCTTTTTACTCATCTCTCATCAGGCCCATAATTGAGTACAATGCCCCTTTTGGGATGTACCTTACCAGACACCTGCAGCAACTGGAAAGACCCCAAAAGTACCTCACCAAGAGGATCAAAGGGCTCAAACAGATGCCATATGCTGCCCGGTTAAAGAAACTCCAGCTCTACTTTGTGGCATACTGCCTGCTCAGAGCCGATCTGTGCCTGACGTATAAAGCCATGTCCAACCTGGAATTAATGGACATGCTGCACCTCAGAAAATACAAATCCCATTGAGCTACGCGCTCGAGAGACTTGAACCTCAGCACTGAAATAAATAGGACATGCTGGAGGGACAGATTCATAACCCAGAGGCTCCCTTCACTCTGGAATAAAATCCCAGTCCAGATTAGGCAGAGTCCCTCATTGACTCTCTTCAAGAGGAATCTTGATGAGTGGATGGGAGATCATAGGTTTACCCCGGGTATCACTTCTGTGTCACTGTTAGACAGAGGCACAGTATACCAACCTTGAAAAAGGGCATAGCAAAATTAATTTAAAATGGGTGGTGAAAGCCAAACACACTCTGGCTAGGCTTATAAATGCCCTAGGGCAGATAGCCTAGTATGAACCTATGAACCTATGAACTATGTCAGCTGGTATTTGCAGGGATGCTGGAAATAGCTATTTCCCACAATGAGATCATTTGATGCAGCAAAGGACAGAAAGCACATGCTGTTACCATTCATGTTTCCATTGCCAAATGTACCTATCTTTCCTTCCCAACTGGACCTGACCCTGTCAATGTGGGTGCTGAAGTCTCCTGCCAAGATGTTCATCTCTATCTGTGGATTTGAATCCAGCATGCATTGGAGCTAGTTGCAGAAGTTTTCCTTGGCTGGATCTGGACTCAACTCATTTGGAGCAAAGATGGACAGAATGTGGGTTTTGATGGTACACTGACGGTGAAGACTGCTAGGTGGTCCGATATTGGATGGAAAACAATTATGCCTCTTACAGCCTGGCTATCAACCATAAACCTGATGCTAGCCTCTCATTTCTTACTTCCAGAGTAGTACAACATCATTGTTTTATCAGCTGTAGGTGGTTAGATGATCAATATTCCAGATCAAGTGAGTCATAACTCCGGCACTACAGCTATCAAGATTTTGCATTTCATGAGTTCCTTTGCAATGATTTCCTTCTGGCTGATGTGGTGGCAGGTACTAACATTCCATGCAGTAATATGAGTTTCCAGCTTCATTGTAATGAATTTCCTCGGTCATGGATGGCCTCAAACATGGCTGCAAAAGGAAGAGAATGGTCACCCTGTCACAGTGACCAGAACTGGAAACCAGGAAAACCAGGCAAGAATACTGCTTGGAAATTCAAACAAATTCATTTGCTTATGCTACTGTATCTGGGGCAGCTGATCTGCCAGTGGTGGGGACCCAGGGTGCTGGTGAGAAGTAGGCTACTGGCCGAAGGAGTTGGGCACACTCAGAGGTACACTGATGCTGGAAAAATACTGTCCATGCTTTGCAGAAGGGACCAGGCTGCTTGGAAGGAATGCTGATTATGGAATTGAGTAGACACTCTCTGTGGACAGCCCAGTGCACATCCCCAGCCTGTCACTTTGTGTGCATGTGTGTGCGGGGAGTGGGGAAGCCAGAATTAAAAAAAAGCAACAAAAATCTTGAACCAAATCTGATGGCTGCCTAAATGGTGGCCATTCCCTCTTGAATCTCACCATGATGAAGGGGAATCAATGGGCCTATTAAAAACAGTGTGTGTGTGTGTGGGGGGGTGGAGCAAAGCATGAGTACTTTGTTCTGAAATAAATCATACTTCTTACTCTGTTACTCTATATTTCAGATCACCATCTTCCCAGCCACTATGGATTCCTTTGTTCAATGTCCATTTGTTTATTTATACTTTGACCTATTTGCATGTATCAGCATATTGTCTGCATACCTCTCAAAGTCCTTCCAAGAATTCTGAACAAAGTGAAAGATAATTGGTGGATAATGGCTCAAGATCATGGACAACACTTAAATATTATTTGTTTTCACTTGAAAAGTTAATATAACAACATATTTTGTATTAACATGCATTTTTGAGCAATAAGAAATATGGAATGCTAATATTTTTGGAATCATTGACTGACTGTAATACTCAGTAATTTTCCAGAAAATCAAAACTGTTGCATAGGGCAGGGCAAAATAAATAAATAAATAAAAATAAAGCAACACCATGGGCCTTCTGTAGAACCAGGAAAGGTTGAGATGTATGCCTGTAAGCAGGAAAATAGACATTGGGCAGGATTCACGAAGCCTCCGTGTAAGAGTTAGCAAGTCTTGCACGGAGGCTGCAGTTAAACGGGGTGATGTCAGCATGCCATGCATATTCATGAGGGCATGCTGAATCACACCCTAGGCTAACACGGTCCGTGTAGCAAAGTAGGGGGCGTGTCCACATGGCGAGACCTGCAAAGGGACACGCCCCCAGAAGAATCACAGTCCCAAAAGGAAACTCCCACGAGCGAGTCCGTGGAAATGTCAAGAAACACAACAGCACACATGCCCCTACAGACTATTAACCCAACTGAAATGTAAAACGTAAAAATGAACAGTTTAATTTTTTTTTTATTTCAAAAATGTTTGCCCGTAATTGCACTCGTTTGCACGGGTGTGCCCTTCGCTCAGCCACAGTTAGCAGTCATTGAAAAACCATATAAGCTCTAAATATGCAAAATAAGCCAAGTAGCAATAGCGTAGTGGTAGAGATGTCAGCCAAATAATAGACAGTCACGGTTCGAGCCCCAACAACATCATTTTTTTATTTTTAGTGAAATAAGCACGAAACAATCCCCTGACATATATGTACATATATACAATTATAATTTAAGTAAAATGCAATGAAGTGGGCCATGTATTTATGAAGAAATCTGACACAATAAAAAATAAAATATTTTATAAGTGCCCATAGCTGAGCAGCGCTCTAACAAGCTGAGTATGTTTGCCCGCAAGTGACCAGTGGTTTAACAGGTATAATAGGAGTGCCCGGAGTTGAGCAGTGCTTTAAGACGCTGAAAGTGTGTGCCCGTAGTTGCGCAACATTTCACACAGCGTAATATACATGCACATAGCCAAATAACGTGTTAACCAGCGTAACCCATTGGCGCTGAGCTGTGCTGCGTGCCAACCGGCTTACCGGCGGGCAATGTTGAGCAACCTGTATGAAAGCCGCCTTTAAACAGCCACACCTCCTAGCCTGTCTAGACAGTAGTAAAATAAAAAGCAATGCCCAGGCTCGAACCCAAGATACTGTGCATCATAGTCAGAGTACTGAACCACTAAGCCATGACAGCTGCACTGAAGAATGCAGTATTAGCATATATATATAGGAATGAATGGAAATAGAAGCATGACAAAGCAGGTTTTGTGAAGCTGATACAATTCCAAAATGGCCAATCACAGATAAGTGCGGGAAAAACGGCATATATAAGCCCCATAGGTGGGAATACACAGCATAACTGATTGTGGAACCTATTTGCAGTCAGGATGGCAGGTGTAGGAGAGGGAAGTCGCTTTCGAGCACAGAGGTGGGGTGTTGAGGAGTCCAAATACATGGTTTGGCTCCTAGTCCACGATCATGAGGCTCAACTCATGCAGGGCCAGGTTCTGTGGTGTGCATATAAGGCAGAGGCGTGGAACCGGTTGGCACATGATCTCACCAGTGCCACAGGCATACCAAGGACTGGTGAACAAGTCCATCACCACCATGCGGACCTGAAGAGATGGAAGCAGGACCAACTGAACCGTTAGATCCAGGAGGCCCGTCAAACGCCCAATGCCCCACTACTGAGTAAGTATCCATGTAATCATGTATGTAAGGAATTATCCTAGCTGATATTATGGAGATGTATGTTCCAATATTACTTCATTTATATTACAGCTGCAGGTGTGCATTCCTTGAATCGGCGAGCCTATGGTGATAGGCTTGAGCGGTTGCACCACCAGGCAGGTTAGTAATTATATTTCTGTAATTGTTATACAATATAAGTGAGACAGCTTGTAAAAGAGTTCACTGTAGTTACATATTAATAAAGTTCAAATAACACTAGAAGAAAGATTCTGCTAGTACTGTATGATTAGATACGTGATGCAGCCTGTAATCCAGAAATAAAAAGTAAACAAGTCTGAAATAGTGATTACCCGCCTGAAGTGTAATATCAGATGACCTGCAGCAGCCTGACAATCAGTGGTAAACAAGCTAAAGTTAATAGACATGTGTCAAATACATCCCCTTAGAAAATCTGCCATATGAAACAAGTGAGTCTGTTGAAAAGGATTGTTGTAATCAAGTATGACATGTTGATAACGCCTAGAATAAAGTACCATCTTGAATTGTAAAAATAAAACAAGTGAGAGTGTGAGAAAGAGGTATGAATTGACCAAGAAAGCTGTTATAACTTCTGAATAAAGTATACTGCAGTCAGTACATAATGGAATGAATGAGACAGCCACAACCAAAAAGTCAAATGTTTGAAATAAAGTACTGAAGCTGGAATGTGTCTCTCCCACAATTTGTATATGTTGCTGTACCTTTGCAATATGGAGATAGTATGGTTGTCTGAAATAATGAACATCCACAGTAGTCTAGAGCCATATAAATGAAATGTAGCAGGATGCTGTACCTGAACACAGCCAGATATGAAATGTGTATGAATAAAAATGCAATGTATATTAATGTAGCAGTAACAGTCTCATCACCAACATTCCTAAGGATACATATAGGAAACTGTACTAAGACCTGTAGGGTATATATATCTGCAGCTACTAGAGATGTACAGCATATGTATATGTAGTTGAAGTTGTTAATGAAACATTTCTTCACCCTACCCTATATTCACAAATAATGCCATTCCACAACAAACTGGGTATGTGTATTCACAATCAATTCCTATGGACATTTGTCCTGTTGGTTCAAACATATTTGCATGTACGTTGCTGCATGTGCCCAATTCACATATCCAAACCTGATGGCCTGTTGCCATCAATCGACCCTGCATGCTGTTGGATTGTGTACTGTTGCTCAAAATATGCATGTGTTATGCTTGCTGTTCAATGTTTGGAATTCATGGGTGTTTGGTTAATGGGAATACTGATGCATGCTGTTACAACTAATTTGGAATGGTATTGTTTGTCACTAACCCAAAATGTCATAAAATATTTCTAAACATAGGACAACAGGGAAGGTGGGTTCCAGCGGACCCACCTCTCCCACCTCAGCTGGCGAGTGCACCTGGCACTAGTGCCCAGGCCGGAACCTTGTCCGGTGGCCCTGTGCCCCCTTCGGGTGGAAGCACTGCAGGGGATGGTGCTCGTCCCCACTCTGCAAGCGTGGCCGGAGGAGACCGTCCACTCACACTCCAAAGTGTCCAGTCTGTGGTGCGTAGAGAGATCAGGCACTCTGTGCTTTAACCCCTACGCCAGCTTGAGGCTCGGGTGGCACAACTCACAGGTGTCCCTGCTGCCCGTCCTATACAGTCCCCAGCACAGCCCCATCCTGGGCTATGAAGGCACAGTGGCAACTGCCCATGGGTGGGGATCTCAGTTCCACTGTTGCCATCTGTGGGCTCATGGGCTTGCGATATCCCAACATCCGTCCCCGTCAATTGTGCCCCCCCCCACATGTGTCATATTCCGCCCCTGTATGCATCTTGTTTGTCTTGTCTGTCAACCTCCCCTACCTACCTCTCCAAATATACCTACTTCCTGTACCTCACATTCCACTCTCACCTGAAAAAAAAATTAAAAAAAGGGCACTCTGTTCCCGCAAAAAAATTACGCCCCATACATAGCTGCCCATTTTGCAGACATGTCTGCTGGACATGTGAAGTGGTAATTACAATTGGCTGTACAACATACTTTGTTGTCCTCACCCCTCTCTCAGGGGTGGAAGGTTTCAAATTTCACACCAAATTACAGAGATATGCACAGCTGTTGCTGATAAAGAAATGGGCAGCTATGGTCCTTTCCTACATCCTTCCTGCAAATCCCAAGCTTGTTTTCCTACTGTCCTACCCTCTTTGTGACCCCTTTTTCACCACTGTCCTATCTCCCCATTTTCTTTTCTTTCAAAGAAATTAGCTCGGGTGTGCATGAGAGTAAGCACTTTTAAGCAGTAGTAAGCGGGTGTGCGCTTGTGTGCGCTTAGCTAAGCGTGTGTGCGCGAAGCTAAGCGGCACTGCACATGCGTGAGCTCTGCGCAAACCAGCGCTAACCTGCTTACAACTGCTTAAAAGTGCCTTAGTCACTCTAAATGACAAGGCCTGTAGTCTGCTCAGCAGCAAAATAAAATTCCTCTGTCAGTCTCAAACCCAGGACCTTGGAAACACTAATCTGCATGACTTACCACTAAGCCATGACTGATATACAAGAACATTGTGCTGAAAGCAAGATATCATGAAATAGTAGGACTGAATGTAAAGGGAATATAGGAAGGCTATTACACAAAGCTTGTCCTGTATCTTTACTGGCAATTCTTGTGGATTTGTATAACATTAGTGTGAGAAGAGAAACAGCCATGCTAGTCGGTAGCTAGTAGGTAATAATGTGACAGTAGCACCTTGCAAGCCACACACATTATCAGAGCAGGATAACCACTGCCATATTTGAATAGGTAAGAGGCCAGACCTCACAAATGTGACTGAATTACAGGGATGTCCCTGATTTGAAAACAAATGTTAACTGTGAACCACTGACTCCCTGTGAAATGTCCTAATAGTTGGCAGAAAGGTGTTTTGTCCCACGTAATGGTAACTGTCAACTACTGAAAGTATGGACTATGTGCATGTCAGAAATGGTGTATTCACAAGCACTCCCACATGTAGGTGTACAACCCACAAATATCAAAGGAGGTATCCAACTAATAACAGAAGGACAGTATAGCTCGTTACAAGCACTGCATGTGCCTGCTATCCATAACTGTTAGGACAAAGTAGAAGGTGCCACTACTGCTCAGGAGAAAAATGAAATACCTTGGAGGTGTCAAGCACCACACCCTGGCTAGACCAGACTGCATGCAGTACCACCAAACCACAACAAACATATAAGGAACTGCTGCTGAAAGAAATATAGCAAACAGTACAATGAGTGAATGTGAATGGAAAATAGGAAAGCCATAGCAACACATTCCAGTAAAGACACCTATCAGGCCTCCAAGGAGTGAATGTAAAGGCTAAATAGTGAAGCCATAGCAACAAATTGCAAGAGCCACTGCAGTAAACCAGTTACTCCACAAGTCCCACAGGAAAGCACATACTCCCATTTAAACAGTATTAGTATTATTAGGTGTCAGTTAACATACACACTGAGAAGAATAAACTGGAGGAAGCAATAGTCAGGTGTCAGTACAACATGCATGTAAGTGCCTACAACACAGCCTGAGATATGAGAGACATACCAACCTTTACGCTCACACAACAGTGTCCACAGCATACCAGCATGGTCCCCACCTTGAAAATCTGAAAGGGCTACGCCTGCCTCACCTAACATTTTATAGCACTGACCCGAAATCACAGTGAGAACTGCAATTACCACACAGCAGGCTGCATGCAATTAGCAAATGCTGCCTAACAATTGGTGCAGAGGCCATCACATGCCCATCTGCATATACCTACAAAAGCAGCCTGTACTCCCAGTCCACACATGCAATACGTTCATTGCAACAGCCGTAGGGAGAGACAGAGTGAGAGAGAGAGAGAGAGAAAACATAAATAAATAAAAACAAAGAAATAAAAAAAAAAATAAGAGACACAGACTGCTGAAACCACTACAGTACAGAACAGCAGGCTACCAAGCAGCAAGCCATCAAAATTAGCAGTGTCCAAGAAAGGTAATGTAAACTAATAATGTAATAGTCTACATACTGTGAACCCTCCATATGTGTTAGCAGTCTGTATATAGATATATATGAGGATGTGCATAGGGCAGGGGACATACTGCAACTGTTAGTGAAGGCTGGACATACATATGTATGTGAAGGTTGCTATGTGCACATAACAATGTAGGTTGTAGTGCAACGTACAATGTAGGTTGTACAGTACTGAATGTTTAGCAGTATGTTAGTGTGTGTATCCGTATGTGTAAATAAAAAGGTATAAATATATATATATATATATATATATATTATATGTATATGTATGTATAATTATGTATGCATCTATATATAATGTGCATATATGTATACATAGATAGAGAGGGATGTAAAAATAGATAGACCCAGAATGATACCACAGTACAAGGACAAAATGATTGACCTCAACAATTGGCTAAGCTTCTGGTGTCATTCTAAGAGGATCCAGCATCTGTCTGCCTGGGACGACATGACCGATTGCTGTGCCAGAGATGGCCTGCACCTGTTGCCCTCAGGATTCCAGATAATGGCTAAGACTCATGCCATCCCTATAGTGCCTTTGTCAGCTAAGGTTCAAATGACAAATACACCACTGTAAACGGTGACATCTGTGACAGCTGTGCAGTGACAGAGACCTGGTGCAAAGCTCCAGAGAGCACCCCATGCATTACCAGGCTTCAAGTCATACCACACCTGTTGGCCACCTAACCCAGACGGAAGCACTAAAGGCGGAGGCGTGTCCATATTCATTACGGATATCCACATCTCCAGGCTAGTTGCACAGCATAATGCATCTGAGGTATCCAATTGCAACTAACTCTGGGCAAGAACGCAATCCAAATCGTAGCTTGCTACAGACCCCCCACCATGCCCCAGGATTCACACCCCTCATGTCATGATAAACTGGAAAGTATTGGGTACAACCCAACACCCTAATAATGGCCGAATTCACCTACCCCACCATTAACTGGAAAAACTACACCTGTACCAACTCTATTGCTCAACGTTTTCTATAATTCATAAATACCAACGCCTTGGATTAACATATTCACACCCCCACCAGGGGCAGCAATATCCCACACTTGGTCATCACCAACATGGGAAACCGGTGTTCCACACAAGAGGTCAATTCCACGTTGTTGAGATATGACCACAAGGTAATCAGCCTAGATATACACATCCCACCCCCAGCCCCAATTAGGGGCACCATCGTAACAAACGTCTGAAAAGCCAATGTCACACATCTTAAGACAGAAGTGGCAAACTGCATGACACCCATGCAGATGGACAATAGAGGTATGACTGCTGAATCCTACACAAATGCACTGTATAAGCACTTACACGAGTGCATGGATCATGCTATCCCTAATAGAACCAAGATGCTATCCCCCAGACAAAGGAAGCCAGTCTGGTGGTCCTGTGCCATAAACAAACTCTACATCAGAAGAAAGACACTGTTGCAAAAATAAGTAATTTCCCATGACTGGAGGAACTCCCTGGTTAACCTCAGTAAGAAGCTGAGATCCCTCATAAGAACCCCCAAAGCTAGTTACGAAAACAAAAGTGCCACTGACTCTAAAGACAACCACAAAGCATTCTATAGCTATGTCAAGAATCTAAATGGGAATACTCAGATCTGCTCTGAGGTACAGCATAATGGAACTAAATATACATAACCAACTGATATTGCCAACATCCTGGCAGATAGGTTCAGTACTAACCTTACCCCCCTCTCACCCCCTAGAGGGCCCATGTCTATACTGGAAGAATGCAAAGTCCCTATAATCACGACTGCACAGGTAAAATACACACTCTCCAAAGCCAAGAACACAGCATCCATGGGACCTGACAATATCCCTGGCTGCGTTCTACATGAACCACTGAATGAACTGGCACCCTACCGCAGTACCATGTTCAATCATAGCCTCACCTCAGGCTTTGTAGCCACTGAATGGCACACCACAACACATCCCACTTCACAAAGGGGGAGCCATGATGGACCACGGTAACCACCGCCCCATTAGCCTGACGAGTCTGGTCTGTAAGGCCATGGAATGTACCATCATGGAACTCATAAACAAAGATATTGGTAATCTCCAAACTCTGGACCCTACTCAGTTTGGATTTGTAAAAGGCAGATCATGTCTCCTAAACCTGATTGACTTCTTTGAAGCAGTCAGAAAAGCCATAGATGATGGTGAAATGGTTCACACAGCTTATGTAGACCTCGCAAAGCCTTCCAACACCAACCCCCATTCTGGAATTATAGATAAGCACACTAAACTAGGTATAAATTCCTATGTCATATGATGGGTTATGGGTTGACAACTGGCTCACGGACAGAACCCACACTGTGAAAGCAGCGTATTCCAAATCTGACATCAGACCAGTGACAAGTGTAGTACCACAGGGTTCAGACCTTGGTCCTCCCCTGTTTGGTGTCTAGATCTCCAAAGTGCAGGCCAACACAGAAGGTCTGTGGCTAACAAAGTTTGCAGATGACTGCAGCCTAGGAGCCATAATCGCAACTCCTAATGATGTGGGCAAACTACAAAAGGCCCTCACTGAGACAGATACCTGGTGTCAAAGCCATGGACTGAAGCTCAATGCCAAAATGTGTATTGTCATCCCCGTGGTATAAATTCTGTACCCATGAACTACCAGATAGCTGGTAGTCTACTTAATGCCAAAAATGTGATAATAGACCTTGGGACACAGGTGCACAGTAGTCTCTCCTTTGATAATCACATTGCCACAGTGGTCGGGAAATCCATCTACGTGGCTCATCTCATCACAAAAGGATTCCCATCCAGAAAAAAGAGGTCATTGTTCCCCTCAACTCATCACTTATTAGACCCATAATAGAGCACAATGCCCCTTTTGGTATGTACCTCACAGGACAACTACAGCAACTGGAAAGACCACAGAAATACCTCACAAAGAGGATTACTGGCCTCAAACAGATGCCCTATGCAGACTGTCTCAAAAAACTGCAGCTTGACACCATGGCATATCGCCTACTTAGGTGTGATCTCTGCCTAACATACACAGCTATGTCAAACCTACAGCTGTTGGACATGCTCCACTCAAATAAATCCCAATCCCTCTGAGCTACACACTTTAGGGGACCTTAACCTTGTCACCACAATAAATAGGACATGCTGGAGGGATAGAGTCCTGTCCCAGACACTTCCCATACTCTGGAACAGACTACCTATGTATGTCAAACAGAGCTCCTCATTAGCACTCTTCAAGAAAAATACTGATGATTGGATGGGAAATGGGGAATTCACCCCAGGGATCACTTCTGTGGCTCTACTCGACAGGGGCATAGGAAAATACCTTTCTTGGATGGCAAAAGCCAGGGTACATTTATTGGCTAGGCTTGTATGGGCCCTAGGGCTGATAGCCTAGTACCTACCTATGACCATATATAGATAGATGGATAGAATATGTATATACACATATTATGTAATAGACACATGCATATATAGATATATATAGATACATACACATATACAGACAGATATGCATGTGTACAGATATGTATGTATATGAATTTCTCTCTCTCTCTATCTCTCACCCCTCTCTCTCTCTCTCTCTCTCTATATATATATATATATATATATATATATATATATAGATATATATATATATATATATATATATATATATATATATATATATATATATATACTGAGAGAGGCACATGTGTGTAGATGCATTGCAACAGGTGCCTGTTGACAAAGGCATGTACTGAACACCAGTGCGGATACAGGAGTACCATACCCCATTCCAAAACACTTACACCACTAACCACCACATATGTGGTTGCCTGCCTACTACTGGATGTGTCAGGAGGGAACATGGGAAACAAGTGTACAATAGCCTCCCCTGTGATATTCACAGTGGCACACCAGTCTTGTAATACCTGTACATGGTACATGTCAGCAGAAATGGTGGGTCAGCTAGTGAAATGTAGGTCACTGTACCCCTCTACACCTCACAATGTCCTACATGGTATGTACCTCCTATGACAACTACAGAAAAGGAGAAGGATACAGTCATACCTAACAAACAGTGATAATGCCCTCAAACACATTACCTATGCAGAGTGACTGACAAAACCACAGATAGAGTGCCTCTCAAACTACCAACACAAGCATACCACTGCTGGATATACATAGTTAATCACACCCATAAAAGTTGTCCAACAACCATGGTAACACCTCACAATATCCCCAGCATAAATGACCTATGTCTGTCATCCTTGGCACCGCAGTAAAGAGCACATGGTGGAGGTACAGGTCCCTACACACAAATAGGCCATACCCTGGAGTAAACCACCCAACATTACGAAGCAAGGCTCCCCATTAGCAGATGTCAGACATACCCCTGTTGATTGTTATGCAGATAGGTAGTATGCCATATGAGTCACCCTGTGTAACTATTTCACAGGAGCAAGTACAACCACATTACATGTGTCCCAAGGGGCAGGGTAGCATAATAGTATGCTGCTGTAGGCCCAGGCCCAATAGCATACTACCTGCCTATGACACAATGCACACACATGTACTCATTGCAATACCAACTATGTGAGGTGGAATGCGTGTGCCACTGACTGTGTGCAAGGTCTGTAATGGTGTGATTGCTCAGCATGACTTTGTGTCTGTTATGGTAGTGTGTGTCCTTGGTGTGAGGCCAGAGAAAGATGTGTCAGGTATTGGGATACAAACATACTACATTGCCATATATTGTGCTGTGGTTCCCTGTATGTGACTGTGGTGTAGGTATGGATATGGCAAGAAAGACTACGGTGCATTACCAGTGACATTTGTACTGTGCATTGCATGCATTGCATGGGTTGACAATGTTCCCCATACATTACCTTGATACATACCCCCAGTGTGATGCTGTGCATTGGACCTCAAACAGTGTGCCAACTGCTGGAGTATACTTGTTTGTTGTATGGAGTGTGCCAGGCACTGTCACAGAGTTGTCAGCAGAGCAGTGACATGTGGTCATTCAAATATGTATCCCCCAATAGACAGACAGATGCTATATATGACAGTTCAGTGATATCACTACAGTAGAGCTTTATGTGTGCCATATCACTTGCTCACATATTTTTCTTTTCCTTCCAGGGCAATGGTGCACCAGCACAATCCCCCATACTCTGCTGCAGAGGAAGAGGAGATACACCAGAGCCTGTTGCGGGAGTTTGCCACACTCTTTTCCCGCACCAGCCAGAACCAGCAGGAGAGGGCTGCACTGTGGCAAGACCTTGTCCGTCGGGTAAATGATATAGGCATGCACAACTGGACATATGAGCAGGTACGCCATCACTGCAGTGATTTAATTAGAAATGTCCATCAGCGTGCATCTGATATCCACAGGCAACAGCTTGCCACAGGTGGTGGGGCGGCTATACACCCCACCTTACCAGACTGGAGGGGCTCCTCCTAAGTGTTGTGGCTCCAGCCCAACAACAATAACATCCATACACATGTGTAATGATGGAGGCTGGAGCCACCCAGCAGGAGGACTTGGAGCATGCAGGTAACATGCCATATCTATATTTGACTGTTCTCTACACTGGAAGTTTATACATGTGTGAGGTGTGTACTGTGTTTGTAGCTATTATCCTGGTAATTATTGTGCAAGAGTGATATTCTCAATATCGGCAGGAGACCTGTGAAAGCCAACTGTTGTACTACTGAACTGTATCATACTCACAGTATCAATAGCACAGTTGTGCCCACTGACAATGAATGTCTTATTTGTGCAGGTCCCTCTGGTGTAACAGCAAGGCAGCCAATCCATGCTGGTAAGTGTGTAATAGCATTCCTTTAATACTAATGATAGTAATAGTAATAATACCCTAAAATGGTATTGCTATGTGTGTGATTGCAGGTGTGTCTGTGTGTTTGTATCTCATGTACTGAGGAGTGTGCATGTGTGCATGTGCGCATGTGTGCATGTGTGCATGTGTGCATGTGCCCATGTGTGCATGTGTGCATATGCCCATGTGTGCATGTGTGCATGCATCCATGTGTGCATGTGTGCATGTGCCCATGTGTGCATGTGTGCATGTGTGCATGTGTGCATGTGCATGAGTGCATGTCTGCATGTGTGGTAACATTGTGTGCACATTGTAAACTGTATTTCCTGTCTTCTTCTCACAGGTTCTGGTGCTGCTCTGGTGGTGTGCAGCAGGGAACCTGAATCTGCTGCTGGGGATAGTGATAATGATACCTGTGTAATGGCACAGGGAGGTGTGCCAGGGTCCGTTGTTGGTCAGCCAATCAACAGTACACAGCTGTCAACCCCATCAATGCGCACAGTCATCCTGCCAATACATCCATTGTCACCAATATCCCTAGGTGATGGACAGCATACAGTGGGCATTGACCAGGGTAATGTGGTATCAGTGGCATATGCATCCCCACACAGCAGCCATGGCCAGAGTTCTGACATGGTACCACACAGGCAGATGTCCAGGGGTTCTCATGGGAGCATCCGTGGTCGTACTGCCCCTGTCAGACGTGCCCACAGAGGTCTTTCAACCTCAGCTATGTTCCGGGCTGTAATGCAGGCACAGTCACATATGGAACAGTACACCAGACAGGGTCTGAGGGAGCTAAGAGCACATCGCACTGCTATGAATGACACTATGCGTGACGTTGCGGCTGCCATCCGTAATTTCATCGAGGTCATTGACAGACGTTGGGGGGACAAATTAGATCTGTTCCACAACTACATGTCCATGAGCCAGGGCAATGCAGGGCGGTTGAGGCGTCGACGTGGACGAATGCCAGCAACAGCAGCAGCTGGCAGTCGTCACGGACGACAACAAACCCGCGTGGCTCTGGACAGTCCCAGCAGGGACATGTGTCCAGTCAACAACCACCTGCTTCTGATGACAGTACCCAGGCTGGCTTAGTACCTGATACTGTCTGTAGCACCACTGCCAGGCACAGGTACCGTGTCCATGGCCAGAGACAGTTATCTGTACGACCTGGCAGGTACAGTCTGTGGATGTTCACAAACACCCGTATATGGTGGCCACAAGGTGGAACTGTGTGCATACATACACACATGCATAATGCTAACACCTAGGACTAACACATACACGCACACACTGCATCAACATTGCCCCATCTTCTACGGTTGTCCCTCATTAACACACACACACATACATGTTGATTGGTTGTATCAGTGGCAGACTCAGGCATACCAAGTACACACCCTGTGCATATGATGAAACTGTGCCACCTCCTGCAATCTGTAACATCGATGCAGGACCGGTTAACATGGTGCTGATGCACAGGGTGACTACATAGATGTGTAGTGATATTATCATGTTGTCAACTGTGCAGTGTAATGATATCATTGTGGGTATATCCCAGCATGCCTGATGCATTAACAGTATGATTGTCATTGTATTGTTTGGTACACCCCTATAAATTACCATAGTGTAATGTCTGCACATCTTTGCATTCTGCTGGTAAGGCTGTAAACAGTAGGCCACCTACATAGGTAGCACAGGGGATAAGTAAATGGAAGTTATGATACCCAATGGTGGACATGTAAACCGCACGATGCATGCAGTACAACCTCTACTCTGCATGGAGATTGTTGATATCTGTGCAGTAATAGACAACAGGTTCAAGACTCCCAAGAGCACCCTAGCACTACCAGGTTACACCTCATACCATGCTTGACAGCCCCAAAACACACAACTAACTATGACAGGAGGTGAGTCTAATTAAATGTCAGGGATAATGTGGTGGCAGGACAGGTAGCATGCAGCCTACTAAGTTGGGGAATGCTGATTGAGGGCTCAGTGTCTGTCATTATAAATGTGCATTAGTTCTGGTTTAAGCAGTTGGGCTTCAGGCCAGTTATTTCACATTCAAAGGTTCATGGTCTGCACTCTTGTGGGAGGAGAGGCTGGACTCTGCCCGTCTGAGGTGGGAATTTCTGGCTAAAGGCTTATAGTGCCTGCATATTTGAAATGTTTCTTACTGAAATTGGTACACCTTATTTGCTGTAGCATAGACTAGATCCATGGCTGCTGATTGTAGCCTTGTTTGTATGCTTGTTTGCTTGTTATTTCCCTGAAACATTAATCCCACCTGAAATGCAGCTTTACAGCGCCTCTGAGAATCCCTAGTGACATGTGCATTGCTTACTGTATGTATGTCCTTGTTTCACTTGACAGAAGGTTAGTGTTTGTCAGTTATGAAATTAAGTTACCTGTAACACATTGCATTTGAGATACCAGGCACTTGCTCACTAAAGCATTTATATATAACAGCACTAACAAATTAAAACCACTACACCCTCACAAACTCACCTTATGTACCTTGTTCCCCACTGGCCCTTTTTGTTGTTAATTATAAAGGAATTCCCAATACCAGCCTAGCATGTTCAAAGGTCAGTTGTCAATCTCCTCCACAGTCCAGCTGGTGAATCTGGGAATCTAGAGGCAATGTTATAACTGCCTCATTTACACAGTCAACCCTCTTCTCCTCCCAACAAATTCCACCACATGTGAGAGATGCAACCATATATCCAAACTGCAGGCTAAGCTCTCTGAACTCAGTGCTGGCAAAACCTGTCAGGAGGAGAAGGAAACCACGGTCACTACAATTCCAGTCTCACATAGACCTACCACGACAGCAATCCAAACAAATAAACACACACAACCATACTCGGAGTCACTAAATAAAGGTCTGCCTATGCAGCAGACACCTCCAAAGCAGACACACAAGCAACCGCTACCCCAGAACAGAACACATGCAACACATAGCTCACAAAGCCAGTGTGCCAAACAGTCACAGCATGTAAGGCTAAACAACACATCTGCTACACTTATGATGGGTGCCTCTATCGTCAGGTACACTGATGTCCCGCTCACCAGGCTGAACAAGGAGAAGGTTACGGTGAGATGCCTGTCGTGCGCTATGATCTGCCACATAACACAAGCACACAGGTCACTCCAAGGCATGTACAAATATGACTCAGTCAGTGTCCATGCCAGTGTGAATGACCTGAAACATACCTCCCTGGACTACATGATGAGAGACATAGAAGAGCTCTCTGAGCATGTGGCCCAGACTGGGATGACCCTGACCTTGAGTAGCATCTTACCCTCACCAAGAATGATGCCACAATATGTAGACAAGATGATCAATTCAGACAATTGGCTTATGTTTCAGTGTCATTCAAAGGGGATTCAATGCCTGTCAGCCTGGGATGACATGCTCAACAAGCCACACTGCTGTGCTAGGGACAGCTTGCACCTGTCACCCATGGGCTTTCGGATATTGGCAAAGGCTCTTGATACACCCATAGTGCCTTTTTTAGGCAAGGCTCAACAGACAAGACCACCTCCATAGGTATCACAAGGGATAGGAAACTAATAGTAATGCTACTCAACACCAGCAGTGTAAACGTCAAGATGCATGCACTGGAAACTGTCCTTAGCATGGAGAACATCAATATCTGTGCAGTAACAGATTCCTGGTTCAAGGCCCCCAAAAGCACCCCAGCACTCGCAGGTTATACCTCATACCATGCTTGTCGGCCACATAACTTGCACCAAAACAGAACAGGAGGGGGAGTATCAATATTCATCAAAGATACACACACCTCCAGGTTGGTGGCACAGCACGAAGCATCAGAGACTATCCATGTGCAACTAACAGTGGGTAAGACTGCCGTCCAGTTCATAGCCTGGCACACACCACACTCCCAAACCCAGGTAACACACTTGGCCTACTTAAGAAGACATGTATATCTGCAGGTGTCTCCAAACAACAATATACTGGGCAGCTTCATTTACCCACACATAGACTGTGAGCATTACTGTAGCTCCAACACCCTAGGTGTAAAGTTCCTAGAATCCATACACTCAATTGCTATGGAACTACTTGTTACAACTCCCACAAGTGGGGAATACATGCTGCACCTGTTCATCACCAACATGTGGACTATATGCTCCAGACCAGATGTGTATCCCTCGCTGGTAAGATGACACCATAGACTACTCTCACTGTATATTCACATACCAAATGCAGCCCCTGCACAGAAAACCACAGTCATAAAGTTGTGTAATGCAAATTACATGTATTCACATGAGGCAGGCTTCACACATGGGAACTATTTCAGGTCACAGGTACATATGTCTATGTGGCACACACATACCTCATGTGTGCATTGACATTACTGATATGATCTTTGTTATACAATATTAACAGCAACACCCCACACACATGGACAAACTGTGTGACAAAAACACACATGGCATTTGTAAGATTCAACCCCTACCTAACTATGTTATGACACTTGAGAGAGACGCATTAGCAGAGCGCGCGATTTGCATTACTGGGAGGTTTCCCTTCTCCTGCTGTACTTATAGGGAACTGACATCATCAGTGTTTAGAATGAGGAATGCGCATCATGCAGTGTGTTCTTCTATTTGGCAAAAGGGACATTTCTTTCAGACAGAATTTCACAAACACGAACCCCCTTCACCCAAACACACACACTGAACATTTGGAAGTTTCAAACCCCTATCTATCTATGTTATGACACTTGAGAAAGACGCATTAGCGGAGCACGCTATTCGCATTATTGGGAGGTTTCTTTTCTCCTGCTGTACTTATAGGGTGCTGACATCATTAGTGTTTAGAAAGAGGAATGTGCATCATGCAGTGTGTTCTTCTAGTTGGCAAAAGGGACATTTCTTTTATACAGAATTGCACACACACTAACCCCCCTCACCCAAACACACTGAACATTTTCAGGTTTCAAACCCCTACTTAACTATGTTATGACACTTGAGAGAGATGCATTAGCAGAGCGCGCTATTCGCATTACTGGGAGGCTTCTCTTCTCCTGCTGTACTTATAGGGTCCTGACATCATCAGTGTTTAGAAAGAGGAATGGTCATCATGCAGTGTGTACTTCTAGTTGGCAAAAGGGACATTTCTTTCACACAAAATTGCACACACACTAACCCCCCTCACACAAACATACACACACTAAATAGTTGCAGGTTTCAAACCCCTATCTAACAATGTTATGACACTTGTGAGAGATGCATCAGCGGAGTGCGCTATCCGAATTACTAAAAAGTTTCCCTTCTCCTGCTTTACTTATAGGGTGCTGACATCATCAGTGTTTAGAAAGAGGAATGTGCATCATGCAGTGTGTTCTTCTAGTTGGCAAAAGGGACATTTCTTTCACACAGAATTGAATACACACTAACCCCCCTCACCCAAACACACACTGAGCATTTGCAGGATTCAAATCCCTACCTATCTATGTTATGACACTTGTGAGAGATACATTAGCGGAGCAGGCTATCTGAATTATTGGGAGGTTTCCCTTCTCCTGCTGTACTTATAGGGTGCTGGGATCATCAGTGTTTAGAAAGTGGAGTGTGCATCATGCAGTGTGTTCTTCTAGTTGGCAAAAGGGACATTTCTTTTACACAGAATTGCACACACACTAACCCCCCTCACCCAAACACACACACACACTGAGCATTTTCAGGATTCAAACATGGATGTGACATTGCAAATTTAACCCCTGGGATCTCCACTGTGTCCCTGCTTGACGGAGGCACAGCACACTAGCCTTTCATGGTGCCTTCTGTGACCTACTTTACAGAGGCACAGTAGCCTACTGTACTGGGGAGGCAGATGCCAAGCACACTCTGGCTAAGCATGTATTCCCTAGGGCAAACAGCCTAGTATTGACCTCTACACCCATATGTTTAATTGTCAGCTGCACAATATTTGTTGCTGATAAACTGTTTGCAGGTCTTTATTGCCATAGCTTTCCCTGTTTCTATGTACAACTTGTGTATCTGTGGAAGATGTTTGAATATGTGTGGGATCCACTATTTAACTTATGTCTCTGTAGTCATTTAACTGTGTGCACTGGGCAGATTGCTGTCTTGTGGTTGGCTCCTGGTTTAACACATACAAATACCACATATGTGTGGCCAACTGCTAAACTGAGACATGGCCTAAGTGTGTGAACATGCCCAGTTCAGGCATATTCCATGGCTTGTTGCCTGACATATGTCTCATTTATCAAAGTATGTGAGCATGCCCAGTGCGTGCTTTCCATATGTTGAGATCTTCAGTCCACCACATTTGTGGGTGTGTGTGAACTTCCACAGTATTTCACATTTATAATTGCGTGTTGGGAGTCATGTTGTGTACATACTGCCCAACTGCTTTGTGACTGAACCCAACAGGGATTATACTGTGCCTGCAGGGTTTCCATGGGATAGTTTGCATACAGTTGTCAACATCCTTTCATAATGACCATACACTGTAATATTGTATAGTGTACTGGTTCAGTACTTTCACTGTGGTGGTCAGTATCCTGGGTTTCAGTCCTATCACTGTTTTCAATATTCATAGTGAGCACACCAGACTGGTTAAGGGCTGGTTGTGCACATATAACCATGCTGCATTTTGTTCGGATATGGACTACTTACACCAGGCTTGTCCATCATTGGTAGTGTATTCCACAACTTGGGTGGACATTGACAAACTCTAGCGAAGTGCCCTAGGCCATTTCTACTGCTAGTCAGAGAGTGTGTTTGTCCTTCAACACACATTGTAACTGGAATTTGACATCACATATTTCAAGGTTAGTATAATGTGCCTCTGTCTACCCGTGACATAACAGTGATACCCAGGGTAAACCTACCATCTCCCATCCACTCATCATGATTCCTGTTGAGGAGAGTCAATGAGGGACTCTCTGGCTAACCTGTACTGGGAGTTTACTCAAGAGTGGAGTGAGCTTCTGGGTTATGGATCAATCACTACAGCATGTCCTATGTATGTCAGCGCTGGGGTTCAGGTCTCTCATGTGCATAGCTCACTGGCATTCAGATTGTACAAGGTGCAGCATGTTCATTGATTCCAGCTTGGACATGGCTTTATACATCAGGCACAGATTGCCTCTGGGCAGGCAGTATGGCACTGTGTGGAGCTGCGGTTTGTTTAATCAGGCAACACATGGCATCTGTTTGAGCTCTTTGATCCTCCTGGTGGGGTACTTTTGGGGTCTTTCCAGTTGCTGGAGGTGTCTGCTGAGGTACATGCCACAGGGGCCATTGTACTCAATTGTGAGGCTGATGAAGGATGACTGAAGAGGCACGATGACCTCCCCTGATCTAGATCTGACTACCTTCATGATTAGGTGGGTATATGGTATGTTTCTGTAACCACTACAGCCACATGGTTGTCAAATGCAAGATATCTATCAAATTGTGTCCCCAGGTCTATTATTACTTCTAAAGTACTTAATGGGTTAACACCTATGTGGTAATTGGTGGGCACTTACTGTTTATCCACAGGGGATGACTATACACTTTTCTGCAATTAGCTTGATGACATGGCTCTGGCACCAGTTGTCTGTTTCTATGTGGCCTTTTTGCAGGATGCTTGTGTCAGCTGGAGGGTCAGATAAGGTGCCCAGTTTGTAGTCCTCTGCAAACTTGTTCAGACACAGTTCTTCCATGTTGGCCTGTACCTATGGGAAATATATACCATCCAAGAGAGGTCCCAGGACTGAGCCTTGTGGGATGCCAGTTGTAGCTGGTTTGTAGTCTGACATGGCTGCAGAATGTCTGACCATGTCAGTTCTGTCCTTGGGCTGGTTTGCAACCCATCTACTGACATAGGGGTTTATATTTAAGCCGGTGAGCTTATCTATAATGAACATGTGAGGTATTGTATGGAAGGCTTTTGCAAGGTCCAGATAGGCTGTGTGGACCACATTCCCCTCATCAATGGCCTTGATGACTGTTTCGAATGAGTCAGATATGTTTAAGGGGCAGGATCTGCCCTTAAGAAAGCCACGCTGGGTAGGGTCCAGTGTCTGTAGGTCCCCAATATCTTTATTTCTGAGGTCCACGATGATCCTTTCCATAGCTTTGCAGACCAAGCTTGTCAGGATTCTGGGTTGATAGTTTGCAGTATCCATTGAGGCACCACCTTTGTGGAGAGGGACCACTGTTGCTGTACACTGCTCTTTGGGTACATATCCTGTGGTAAGGCTGAAATTGAGCAGTAGTGTTATTTGGCATTCCATTCTTCTTGGAGTTCATGTTGGACACAGCCCAGGACACCATCTCGTACCATTGATGCTGTGTGTCTTGCTTTGAAGATGCTGCCTGTTACCTCAGCATCTGCAATGTCAGGGGGCCAGAACTCTGCTGGGATAGATATTTGTCATTTTTGGGGGGAGGGAGTTTGGACTGAACCTGTCAGGTTAGATGTTGGCAATGTGTGTGGGTTTGGTGTATTGTTTGTAATATTTGGTAATTCAGAGCATATCTGTGAATTTCCAACAAGGTTCCTACCATCAGTTAAGACAGCCTTGTGATTATCCTTAGTGTCCTGTACAATTTGTATCTCCATAGGTTCATAGGTTCATACTGGGCTATCTCCCCTAGGGCATTTATCAGCCTAGCCAGAGTGTGTGTGGCTTTCACCACCCCTTGCTATGTGAATATTATGGCCATTTAG
Organism: Protopterus annectens; assembly: GCF_019279795.1. Lineage (NCBI taxonomy): Eukaryota > Metazoa > Chordata > Ceratodontiformes > Protopteridae > Protopterus > Protopterus annectens. Next base: position 938,178,894 of record NC_056734.1, on the reverse strand, counting down.
GGTTTACTTTACTGTGCCTCTGTCTAGATGTGATACACTGAAGACCCCCAGTGTAAATCTACGATCTCCCATCTACTTGGCAAGATGCCTGTTGAAGAGAGTCAGTGAGAAGCTCTGCCTAACATGGAGTGGGTTCTGTTCCAGAGTGTAGGAAGCCTCTGGGTTAGGAATCTGTCCCTCCAGCACATCCGAATTATGTATGTGTTGAGGTTGACATCTGTCGCTCTCATGGCTCTAATGGCTTTGGATTTTCTGAGGTGGAGCATGTCCATCAGTTCTGTATTGGACATGACCTTGTACATCGGGCATACATCGCCTCTGAGTATGCAGTATGTGACTGCATACAGCTGGGGTGTTGTCAGCCAGGCAGCATATGACTAATGTTTGACACCCTTTATCCTCTTGGTCAGGTACTTTTGAGGTATTTCTAACTGCTGCAGGTGTCGGGTACAGTACATCCCAAATGGGGCATTGTACTCACTTATGGGCCTGATAAGAGAAGAGTATAGGGGCACAATGACCTCTCTTGATGTAGATGTGAATCCTTTCATGATAAGGTGGCCAATATAGGTGGTCTTCCTAGCCATGTTGGCAAAGTGATTGTTGCATGTGGGGTTACTGTCCACTTGTGTCCCTAGGTCCCTGATTACTTCTTCCATACGTAATGGATTACCACCTATGTGGTGATTTGTGAGTACCTTGTTTGGTATTTGGGGAGACATTCATACTCTCCAGTGTCTTCAGGGAGGCTGAGTGGTGTTCCTGGGTCTGAGAGGGTGGTCTGTAGCATGCTAGAAACTGTACAGCGGTTTTGCCTACAGTTAGTTGCACATGGATGGTCTCTGATGCTTCGTGCATTGTCAGTAACCTGGACATGTGGGTATCTTTGCTGAATATGGATACTCCCCCTCCTTTTGTGGTTTGGTCCAGGTTTTGGGGCCGAAAAGCATGATTTGAGGTATAACATTGTAGTGCTGGGGTGCTCTCAGGAGCCTTGATGCAGGTTTCCATCACTGCACAGACATCGATGTTCTCCATACTGGGGAGGGCCTCGAGAGCATGCATCTTGTGGTTTAGACATCTGGCATTGAGCAGCATTACCCTCATGTTTTTTCCACTTATGTTTTCTAGGGAGGTGGGTTTGTCTTTTCAGCCTTGCCTACAAAAGGCACTATGGAGGTGGCAAGAGACTTAGCCAATATCCAGACACACAGGGGTGACAGGTGCAAGCCATCCCTGGCAAAGCAACGTGGCTTGTCAAGCATGACATCCCAAGCAGACACACATTGTATCCCCATGGAATGACACAAGTAATTGAGCCAATTGTTAAAGCTGATCATTCTGTGTTTGTACTGTGGTATCATTCTTGGTGGGGGTAGGATGCTGATCAGGGTCAGAGTCATACTGGCCTGGCCTACATAATCGGAGAGCTCCTCTATGTCTCTTTACATGTAGTCCAGGGAGGTACGTCTCAGGTCATTCACACCAGCATGGACAATGACTGAGTCATATTTGTACTTGCTTTGGAGTGACCTGCGCACTTGTGTTATGTGGCGGATTGTAGCAGCCTACAGGCAGCTTACTGTACCCTTTTCCTTGTTCAGTCTGGTGAGTGAGACATCAGTGTGTCTGACTATGGAGTCACCTATTACAGGTGTATCAGGCATGTTGTTTGTCCTTACGGGCTGTGACTGATTGGCACACTGACTTTGTGTACTATGTGTTGCATGTGCTATGTTTGGGGGTAGTGGTTGCTTGGGTGTCTGCTTTGGAGGCCTTTGCTGATTTGGTGTTTTTTAATTATAGCCTCCAGGAATGTTTTTGTGTGTTTATGTATTTGGTTTGCAGTTGTGATAGGTCTATGTGAGTGGGTTTGTGGTGTGTGTGGTTACCTTCTCCTCCTGACTAGTTTAGACAGTACTGAGTTGAGTGAGCTCAGCCTCCAGTTTGGAGACGTGCTTGCATCTGTCACATATATTTGAATTTCTTGGGGGGTGGAGGGGGTTGTCTGTGTACATGGGGCAGGTGTAACATTGGCCAAGATTCACAGATTCAACTTGCTGTAGCTGGCCTTAGGGGATTTTATGACTGGCCATATTTTATTGCCATAATACTGATCAGAGATTACTTCCCTTTTTGGGTTTGGTCTATCATGTGGTGACTTCCTCATTCTCTTGCATGGTTTGGTAATGGCAGTGGTCCACCATGCAAGATGCCTGTGTGTATGGTATTGGGCCTTGGTTTTATTGGGGATTGCATAATCCATGCATTCCTGACTGTGTTCATAGAATGCATTTATAAAGGGTTTTGAGGTGTGGCCCAGATTTTCCACAGGCACAGGGCCTTTAATGGATTCCACATCAGTTTGGAGGAGTGCAACATTTCCTTTACACATGTTTTTCACTGTGGTTTTCTGGACAGGGACTGTGGTCCGGCTGTGAATATCCAGTGTGATTACTCTATGGTCTGATCTTACCAGTGAGGAATACACTTCTCATCTGGCCATAGAGTACCCATGTTGCTGATTATCACATCCAGTATGCTTACCCCTCTTGTGGGAGTGGTACATTGTTCCTGAGCATGTTGGTTTATGGATTCTAGGAACCTTTGGCCTAGGGTGTTGGTGCTGGGATAATGCTCCCAGTCTATGTTTGAGTATTTTCAGTCACCCAATATAATGTTGTTTGGAGAGCTTGATATTTCCATGTGTTCCAACGTAGGCCAAGTGCAGTTCCTGGCATTAGGAGGGTAGTCTGTAGCAGGCTACAAACTGGCAGGCAGTCTTAGCCACTGTTACTTGACCATGGATAATCCATGCTGCTTCTTGTTGTGGTACCAACATGGGGGTGTGGTTATCCTTGACAATTATTGCTACTCACCCTCTTTTTGTAGTTTGTTCCATGTTTTGGGGCTGTAAAGCATGGTATGAGGTGTAACCTGGTAGTGTTAGGGTGCTCTTATGAGCCTTAACCCAGTTTTCTGTTACAGGACAGATATCAACATTCTCCATGTTGAGGGGAGTTTAGACTGCATGCATCTTTCAGTTTGGACATCTGGCATTGGGTAGCATTACATCTAGATTCTTATCCCTTGTGATACCTATGGAGGTGGAGCATCATGCCTTGCTCAGCATGTCATCCCAGGCTGGCACACATTGGATCCTCTTTGACTAATGGCAATACTTAAGCCAATTATTGTAATTGATCACCTCGTCTTCATATTGTGGCATCATGCTTGGTGAGGGTAAGATGTTAGTCAGGGTCATCATGTTTGCATATACTTCATGGTGATGTATTGCTTAACACATGGCAATCATGCCTCAGGTGGTGCTGCAGGGCTGTCTATGTTGGATGCACATACTACACTCCCTGTACATGTTTGATAGCAGGTTGTGTCAACTTAGGCATCCCTTTTACTATATGTGTGAGTCAGAAAGAGGTATCATTTCCTGGGTTCCTACTGAGCCAGTGTATGTGCTATGCATTGCTGCTTTGCCAAGGCCAAGGCATACTGAGCATGCCTCCTTCTGCCTACTGGGGCAGGCTCAGGTTGTTCCTCCTCCGAGTCACGCTCTGCCTGTGATTGGCTTGGCGATGGTGGGGGGCTGTTTGGCCCAGCCCTATGCTGGTCCTGCTGCAGCTGTTTTCGCAGAATCATATTATGTAGCATAGCACATACCATGACGATTTGGGTACATGTAGTTGGTGAGTACTGCAAGGCTCCACCAGATGTGTCCAGGCACCGGAACCGTGACTTGAGCAGCCCAAACACATGCTCAATTACATTTCATGTTTGTGCGTGTGCCTCATTATGGCATTCTTGTTCAGGTGTGTGTGCATTTCTGATGGGTGTCATCAGCCTCGGCTCCAGTGCATAGCCAGCATCCCCCACTAAGTGACCATGTGGGATGTCCCCATTGGCAAATGTCTGGTACAGCTGCATCAGATGCCAGATATGTGAATCATGGTAGCTTCCAGGGCAGCCAGCATACACATTCATTATTATGCCCTGGGCATCACACACGATCTGGCAGTTGATGGAGGGGAAGCCCTTGCGGTTAATGTAGGCCCTACCCTGCTCACTGGCTGGTGCTTTGATGCGTATATGCGTGCAGTCTATTGCACCCGATACCTCAGGGTATTCCGCTATTTGCTGGAAGAGACGCATATTGCTGGCCAATACCTCAAGGGAATTGGGGAAATATACATGCTCGCTGACATGTGCTGACATGGCGTCCGGGAACTGGTGCAGTACCCTGGATGCTGATACCTGTGATATCCCCATCATATCACCTGTTGGTCTCTGGAAGGTACCTGTTGCTAGTATTCTTAGGCCAACACATACCTTGGTTTCCACTGGGATGGGTTCCCCTCTGTTCGTTCTGTGGTTGAGGCGTGGCCTGCACAGCTCAACAATTTGCTGCAGGAGGTCTCTGTCCACTCTATAGTGCTCCACTATCTCCAGCGCATGTAACCCCTGGTAGGTGACCCTGGGCCTGTACACTCTTCTCCATCTCCTCACTGTGGGTTGTCCAACAGCATTTGCATTGTCACCACCCTCAGCATGTTGCATATGTCACCTTATAACAGCAATAGCAGCCCCTAACATTTTTTGCCTCAGTAAAGCTTTTTAAGTTTTCACTTCTCTTAGTTTACTGCAGTGTTGCAGTGTCTCTGAGAAAAACATGGTGGAAAGTTGTTTGCAGAGTTTTAAGTGCTGGGCTGGGCTGGGCTAGTGTACTGCCTGTGTAATTGCCTGATTCTGATTGTTTTCACCTGCTAGCTCTGCTAGTACTCCCTGGTTAACTTCCTACTATTGTTGTGCTTCCTTTTCCCTTTCTGTTTCCTCAGCGGGGCAGCACTGCTCACACAAGTGCAAACACGCTCACACCAGCTGACAAGCGCACACACATGCTTACACGGATAAAAATGTGCTTATTCTTGCTAAAACACGTGCACACAGGCGCATACGTGCTTACACACATTTCAACAACCTTAGACATGCTTACTCCAGCTTAAACGTGCGCACACAGGCGCACACACGCACACACAGTATTACTCGGATATACAGGCGCGCACACGTGCGCAAACACGTTGCAAGCACTTCAACAAGAAACTTTAGTGTTATCCACGGCATACACCTTCAATTTCTTGCCTTTAGCTAGGGTACCTGTTGACACACCTCTTCCAGTGATGAGTAACTGACAGCAAACACATGCCACTCTGCTCAAATGAGCTTTACTTCTTTCATACATACCCCCCCTCGTGGGGGTATCTGGAGATGGAGAAGAGTGTACAGGCCCAGGGTAACCTATCAGGGGCTACATGAGCTGGAGATAGTGGAGCACTATAGAGTGGTCAGTGACCTCATGCAGCAAATTGTTGAGCTGTGCAGGCCACGCCTCACACACAGAACCAAGAGAGGGGAACCCATCCCATTGGAAACCAAGGTATGTGTTGGCCTAAGACTATTAGCAACAGGTACCTTCCAGAGACCAACTGGTGATATGATGGGGATATCACAGGCATCAGCATCCAGGGTACTGCACCAGTACCTGGATGCCATGTCAGCACATGTCGGTGATCATGTATATTTCCCCAATTCCCATGAGGTACTGGTCAGCAATATGCGTCTCTTCCAGCAAATAGCGGAATACCCTGAGGTAGTGGGTGCAATAGACTGCACGCACATACGCATCAAAGCACCAGCCGGTGAGCGGGGTAGGGTCTACTTTAACCACAAGGGCTTTGCCTCCATCAACTGCCAGGTCGTGTGTGATGCCCAGGGCATAATACTGAATGTGTGTGCTGGCTGCCCTGGAAGCTACCATGATTCCCATATCTGGCATCTGACACAGCTGTACCAGACATTTGCCAATGGGGACATCCCTCATGGTCACCTAGTGGGGGATGCTGGCTATGCACTGGAGTCATGGCTGATGACACCCATCAGAAACGCACACACACCTGAACAGGAATGCCATAATGAGGCACACGCACAAACATGAAATGTAATCGAGCGTGTGTTTGGGCTGCTCAAGTCACGGTTCCGGTGCCTGGACACATCTGGTGGAACCTTGCAGTACTCACCATCTACATGTACCCAAATTGTCATGGTATGTGCTATGAATCACAAAAAAGAAGGTGAAAATAAACCAATAATCCAAAAGTAAAGGAATGGAAAACCAAACCAAGGTTGCGATGAAAAATTATCCAAAAGTTTATTGCACAAACGCTCCAAGCAAAAATGTTAGACCACACCATGCCTTGGTTCTCATTGGATTGTGTGGTCTAACATTTTTGCTTGGAGCGTTTGTGCAATAAACTTTTGGATAATTTTTCATCGCAACCTTGGTTTGGTTTTCCATTCCTTTACTTATGGTATGTGCTATGCTACATAATATGATCCTGTGAAAACAGCCGCAGCAGGAGCAGCATAGGCCCGGGCCAAACAGCCCCCCACCATTGCCAAGGCCATCACAGGCAGAGCGTGACTCGGAGGAGGAACAACCTGAGCCTGCCCCAGTAGGCAGAAGGAGGTGTACCCAGTATGCTTTGGCCTTGGCAAAGAGGCAACGCATAGCACATACACTGGCTCAGTAGGAACCCTGGAAATTATACCTCTCTCTGACTCGCACATATAGTAAAAGGGATGCCTAACTTGACATTACCTGTTTTCAAAAATGTATAGGGAGAGTATTCTTCGCATCTGACATAGGCAGCCCTGCAGCATCACCTGAGGCATGATTGCCATGTGTTAAGCAATATAAATCAGTGCTAAACACCTTTTACCACTATTTAGTATATGTAAACAAAATTGCACACACTAACTAGCACAACTTTGGTCAATGTTGAGCAATATTGGGCAACATTCAGCAATGCTGGTTAACATTGAGCAATGTTGGACAAGCTTGGTCAAAGTTGGGCATAGTTGAGCAAATGCAGGTAAACATGCTCATATTTGTTCTACTGGCCCTTAAGCAGTCTGGTCTGCTCAGTATGAAAATACAAAGCAGTGGCAGGCCATGAACCCAGGATACTGTGCACTATAGTCAGAGTGCTGAGCCACTAAACCATGACAGCATTTCACTGGTCAGCCTTTGTGAAGAAATGTTGATAAGTCTATGCAAAGTATCTCATGGAAACCCTGCAGGCACATCATAATCCCTGTCGAGTTATGACACAAAGGTGAGCCCTGCAGTAAAAATAGAACCTGATTTTCAACACACATATAGTATATTAATATTGGTCATGTTCACACACATTAACAAATGTAGTGGACTTCAGACAGCAACATACTGAAAGGTCACACTGGGCATGCTCACACACTTGAATAAATGAGACAAATGTCAGGCAACAAAACAATGAAAGGCCAAACTGGGCATGCTCACACACTTAGGCCATGTCTGAATACAGCAGTGGGCCACACATATCCGGCAGTTGCATGTGTTAATCCAGGAACCTCTCACTATTCACCAATCCGCCCTGTGCACACAGTTATATGACAACAGACACATATATAATATATTGGAACCCTGTCATAATCAAACATGTACTACAGATACTTAGGTTGTTCATAGAAAGTGGGAAAGCAAAGAAGATAAAAAACCTGCAATCAGTATCATCAATAAACAATGTGCACTCCAAACATTATCATAGGTTCATAGGTTGATACTAGGCTATCTACCCTAGGGCATTTATAAGCCTAGCCAGAGTGTGTTTGGCTTTCGCAACCCTGTTAGATTAGTAGACTGTGCCTGTGAATAGTAGGTCACACAAGATAGCCCTTCTACGGTTAGTTTATTGTGCCTCTGTCTAGCAGGGACCCAGAAGAGATCCCAGGGGTAAACATACGAACACCCATCCACTCGTCAAGATTTCTCCTGTAGAGGGTCAGTGAGGCTCTGCCTATGCGGGACTGGGATCTCATTCCAGAGTGAGGGGAGCCTCTGAGATATGAATCTGTCCCTCCAGCATGTCCTATTAATATCTGTGCTGAGGTTTAAGTCCCTGGAGAGTGTAGCTCTAAGGGATTTGGATATCCTGAGGTGGAGCATGTCCATTAATTCTGGGTTGGACATGGCTTTAAACATCAGCCACAGATCACATCCGAGTAGGCGGTAAGCAACTGAGTAGAGCTGGAGTTACTTTAGCTGAACTGCGCAGGACATCTGTGTGAGTCCCTAGATCCACCTGGTGAGGTACTTTTGTGCCATTACAGTTTCTGCAGGTGTTGGGTAAGGTACATCCCAAATGGGGCATTGTATCCAATCATGGGCCTGATGAGTATAGGGGCACAATGACCACACTTGATCTAGATGTGAAACCTTTTGGGATAAGGTGGGCTATATAGAAGGTCTGTCTAACTACTTTGGCAACGTGATTGTCAAAAGCGAGATTACTATCTACTCAAGTCCCCAAATTCCTAAAAACTTCTTCTGTACTTAATGGATTACCACCTATGTGGTAATGTGTGGGCACTTTGTTATTCCCAAAGGGGATGACTATGCATTTAATGGCATTTAGCTGTAGGCCATGGCTCTGGCACCAGTTATCCATCTCTGTGAGATCCTTTTGGAGGATGCTTGTGCCAGCCGGAGAGTCGATTATGGCACCCAGTTTGCAGTCATCTTCGAACTTGGTCAGCCATAGTCCTCCTGTGTTAGCCTGTACATCAGAGAAATATATACTGAACAAGAGAGGTCCCAGGACTGAGCCTTGTGGGATACCACTTGTAACTGGTGTAGAGTCAGACATGGCACCTGCAATACTAACCATGTGGGTGCTATCCCTGATCCAGTTTGCAATCCATCTTGTGACATATGTGTTGATATCTAAGCTGGTGAGCTTATTTATGATGCCCGAGTGGAGTATTGTGTCGAAGGGTTTTGCGAGGTCCAGGTAGGCTGTGTGGACTACCTTCCCTATGTCTATTGACCTGGTAACTGTTTAAATAAGTCAGCCATGTTCAAGAGGCAAAATCTGCCCTCAACAAAGCTGAATTGGGTAGGATCCAGTGTCTGTAGGTTCCCGATGTCTTTGTGTATGAGTTTCATGATGATACACTCCATAGCTTTGCAGACCAGGCTAGTTAGGCTTATAGGGCAATAGTGTCCAGGGTTCATTGTGGCACCACCTTTGTGGAGCGGGACCACTGTTGCTGTATGCCATTCCTTGGGTACATATCCTGTAGTAAGTCTGATATTGAACAGTGACTTAATGTGAGGGTTAAGTTCTTCATGAAGCTTGTGTAAGAGGCAGGCCGGGAAACCGTCCGGTCCCATTGATGCTGTGTTGTCTGCTTTGGAGAGGGCAGCTCTCACCTGTTTATCTGTGATGTCAGGGAGGCTACACTCTGTTGGGATGGACATTTGCTCTTTAGGGGGGATGGGGGGGACATTTGCACTGAACCTGTTTGCCAGGATGTTGGCAATGTCTGTGGGTTTAGTGTATTTTTTGTCATTTTGCACTAACTCACAGCATATCTGGGAGTTGCCACCCAGGTTCCTGACATAACTAAAGAAGGCCTTGTGATTGTCCTTAGTGTCTGGTGCAATTTTCCTTTCGAAGCAGGCCTTAGATTAATACATGAGTGATCGTAGCTTCTTGCTAGTACTGATCAGAGATGCCTTCCATTTTTGGGATTGTGCTCTATCATGTAGTAGCCTCCTCTTTTTGTTGTATAGCTTATTTATGGCTGGGGTCCACCAGACAGGTTCCCTGTCTTTGGAGGAGTGAGTCTTGTTTTTATTTGGGATAGCATGATCCATGCATTCCAGTAGGTGTCCATAGAATGCATTTGTAAAGGATTCTGCGGTTTGAGCCGTATTTACCACTGTCCCAGGGTCTTTGAAGGATACCACCTCGGTTTTGAAAAGTGTGACGTTTGCTTTTGAGAAGTTATTCACCAAGATTACTTAGGATGGGGGTGGGGATGGGATATGGATGTCCAGTGAGATAAATGTATGGTCTGACCTTACCAATGAGGGGTATGCCTCTGGTGTGGAACATAGAGTCCCCATGTTGGTGATGATCAGGTCCAATATCTTTTCCCCTCTTGTGGGTGTGGTGACCAGTTGTGCCATAGCATTTGAGTTTATAAATTCTAGCAACCGTTGGGCAAGGGTGTTGGGGCTTGAGTAGTATTCCCGGTCAATGTTTGGGTAGTTGAAGTCACCCAATATAAAGGTGTTTGGAGAAACCCTCATATTCTCCAGTGTTCTTTGGAAAGCCGAGTGGGGTTCCTGAGTTTGGGAGGGTGATCTGTAGCAGGCTACAAACTGAAATGCAGTTTTGCCCACTGTTAGTTGCACATGTATGGTCTCTGATGCTTTGTGCAGTGCTACTAACCTGGAGGTGTGTGTATCTGCGATGTATATGGATACTTCCCCTATTTTTGTTGGTCGGTCCGAGTTTTATGGCCAAAAAGCATGGTATGAAGTATGACTTGGTAGTGCTGGGGTGCTTTCAGGAGCCTGAACCAGGTGTTTGTTACTGCACAGATATTGACATTCTCCATACTGAGGAGAGCCTTGAGTGCATGCATTTTGAGATTTAGACATCTGGTATTGAGCAGCATTACCCTTAGTTTCTTTTACCTTGTATAGTCTATGGAGGCGGGTTTGTCTTTTGAGCCTTGCCTAAAAAAGGCACTATGGGGGTGGCAAGAGCCCTAGCCAGTATTCGAAAGTCCAGGGGTGACAGGTGCAAGCCATCCCTAGCAAAGCAATGTGGCATGTCGAGCATGTCATCCCAGGCTGACAGACACTGGATCCCCTTTGAATGACACCAATACATTAGCCAACTGTTAAAATTGATCATTTTGTCTGTATACTGTGCCATCATTCTTGGTGAGGGTAAGATGCTACACAATGTTAGGGTCACACTGGGCTGGGCTACATGATCAGAGAGCTCCTCTATGTCTCTTGTCATGTAGTCCAGGGAGGAATGTCTGAGGTCATTCACACCAGCATGGACAATGATGGAGCCATATTTGTACTTGCTTTGGAGTGACCTGAGTGCATGTGTTATGTGGCGGATTCTGGCACCTGACAGACAGCTCAAAGTGACCCTCTCCTTATTTAGCCTGGTGAGTGGGATGTCAGTGTGTCTGACAATAGAGTCACCTATTACAAGTGTATTAGGTGTGTTGTTTAGCCCTAAGGGCAGTGACTGTGTGGCACACTGACTTTGTGAACTATGTGATTTGTGGGTATTGTTGTGGGGTAGCAGTTGTTTGGGTGTCTGCTTTGGAGGTCTCTGCTGCTTAGGGAGATTTTATTTAGACTAGTTTCTGAGTATTTTTTTTGTGGTAATGTGTTTAGTTTGCTGTTGCTATAGGTCTGTGTGAGACTGGATTTGTGGTGTGTGCGATTACCTTCACCACCTGATAGACTGTTCCAGTCATGGGTCGAGGGAGATCAGCCTCCTGTTTGTCTATATAGTTGCATCTCTCACATATATCTGAGTTTGCTGGGAGGAGGAGAGGGTTGTCTGTGTACATAAGGCAGTTGTAACATTGCCTCGAAATTCCCATATTCACCAGCTGGACTGGAGAGTACACACGAAACCAACCTTTGGACAAGCCAGGATATTATGATGAAATACTCTGTTGACTGATCAAAAAGGATCAGTAGGGTGTTAAGTGTGTAAAAGAGTATAACAGATGTTTAGTGCTCAGGTTTGTCGGTGTTTTGGAAAGATTATCTGCGAAGGAGTCCAGACAGAACCATGACACTTCCTTCAGCTATGTCATAAATAGCAATGTACACTCATATATGTCCTGAGTCAGGGCCAACTGTACCTGACTGACAATGCCAACATCCTGTCAGACAGGCCCATACATACATAACCCACCTCCCACTGACAAAAGGCCCTATCATCATACCAGGAGATATCACATGTAGAATGGGTAAACAGCTCCTTCCAAAGCCAAAAACATGGCATCAGTTGGATTACATTGTTTCCCTATATGTGTCATAAGTGAACTGCAGAACAAACAGACCCTGCACCTGAACAGTCTGTTGAGCCTCACCCTCTCTACAGGATCTGAAACTGTTGAATGGGTTACAGCAACATATGGCACACCCCACAAGTGTTGGTGCACAACAGACCATGGGAACTATAGTCCTATAAGCCTATGAAGTCTGATCTGCAAGGCCATGGAGTCCATCATGATTGAAGTCATAAACAGAGCTATTGGAAGCCCAAAAACACACAACCCTACCAACTTTGGTTTGTTCATGGGCAGATCATGGTTCCCAAACCTGCTAGACTGTTTGCAAGGCAGCCACCCAGGACATACATCACTGAAAGGAGCTACACACATCCCACATAGACTTTGAATAGCTCTTTATCAACATCCCAGACACATGTTGTATCCACAAAATCAACAATCTGTGCATAAATATGTATTGTCATATGATGGAATGGCAATTGGTCCACAGATAGATCACACAAGCTAAGAATTGTGGAGTCCTGTTCAAGCAGTTAACACCTGCTGTCCCCCATGGTTCAGTCCTGGGATTGCATAAAACAAAGTGCACACGCATTACCATGTCTAGTCTGATGATGTCAGCATCCTACAAATATAGCAGGAGAAAAGAAACCACCCAGTAAAGCATATAGCACGTCGTGTTAATGCGTATCTCTCTAGTATTGATGTCAGCATCCTACAAATACAGCAGGAGAAAAGAAACCACTCAGTAAAGCATATAGCACATTGTGTTAATGTGTATTTCACTAGTATCATAACATAGTTAGGTAAGGGTTTGAATCCAGCAATTGCTGTGTGCGTGGGGGTGTATGCGCGTGTGTGATTTTGTTTTAGAAGAGTTTCCTTTTTGGAGACTAGGAAAACACATGAAAAGAGATAAATTCCTCTTTGGCAAGTCTGATGATGTCAGTATCCCACAAATGCAGCAGTGGAACAAAAAGCTTTCAGTAAAGCATATAGCGCATTGTGTAAATGCATACCTTTCTAGAATCATAGCGTAGTTAGGGAGGGGTTTGAATCCTGCAATTACTGAGTGTGTGTGTGGGTGATTTCCTTTGAAAGCAGTGCCCTTTTTAGAGACTAGGAAAACACATGAAAAGAGGTAAATTCCTCTTTGGCAAGTCTGATGATGTCAGTATCCCACAAATACAGCAGTGGAAAGGAAAGCTCTCAGTAAAGCATATAGCGGGTCATGTAAATGCATACCTCTCTAGAATCATAACATAGTTAGGTAGGGGTTTGGATCCTGCAATTTTTGTGTGTGTGTGTGATTTCCTTTGAGAGCAGTGCCCTTTTTGGAGACTAGGAAACACATTAAAAGAGGTAAATTCCTCTTTGGCAAGTCTGATGATGTCAGTATCCCACAAATACAGCAGTAGAAACAAAAACTCCCAGTAAAGCATATAGTGCGTCGTGTAAATGCATATCTCTCTAGTATCATAACTTAGTTAGGTAGGGGTTTGAATCCTGCAATTGCTGAGTGCGTGTGTGCAACACTGTTGATCAATGGGTTGTGGGTTTTGCTTTTACTACTGTATGACATATCAGTAAAACAACAGTATGTGCATTGCACACTTCAGGTATCTGTGTGGCAAATACATATATGTACATGTGACCTCAATTAGTTCATAGGTGTGAAGCCTGCTTTCTACATGAATACATCTGTTACCATTGACAGTTTGTGCTGCTGCTTCTCAGACCTTAGGTCACATATGTATGTATGTATGTATGTGACAAGGCCAGCCACTGTAGTTATCTGTGGCCTAGGTCATCTGTGTCACACACACCCAAGACAGTTTCTACAGAATAGTGTGAGTGAGGGTTCATGCCTGGGGTATGTTTCAGACATGCTCAAAACAACACAGTCTGTCAATAATGGGCATTCATTATAGGTGTACAGCAACTTTGTGGTTATGCATACAGACCCCTTATTGCTTATGTGATACACCGAGGGACATCAGAATACCTTTGAAAATGTGAATACCAAAGGACAGATGACATAACATGTGGCTGTATGTACACATCGGTGCCCCTGCTACATGTTGTGGGCTACTACCTATGTGGTACTGTCAGGATACTATGTGTAGTAAATGTGGATGACTATGCTATAGTTGGCTTATAGCTTTACAGCATGGGTTGGTCAACAGGTATCTGTCTGTATGATACCCTTGTGGAGGATAAGTGTCTCATCCAGAGAATGCGATATAGGCCACTGTATGCATTACCAGATGTGGACAGACATATCCCTAGTGTGTTTGCTTGTACCTAGGACAGCTACATGCCAAACAGGAGTGGTCCCAGGAATGGGTGGCGGTCAATACCACTGGTTACTGGTATAGTATAGTACCTGAAGGATTAAAATGCTACTGTGTATCCTACATCTGTGTGTCAGTTGTCAAGACATCATCTAAGGATTGGTTATAGTCAGGCTGTTGAGGTTGTGTATACTACCAGAATGCAAACCAATGACCGATATTAACAGTATCACCCACAGCTTAGTGTCAAACCATGTCATACACATATGTGTACCCAAGTTAAAACATATGTGTAGTAAAATGCATACTGGCCACCAGTAGGAAATATGAAGTGTTAACACTGTGTAATACAGGGCATGTCACCCTTCCCATGTGTCCACTATGCACGTACATGCAGACAGTTCACCTCCACCATGTTCACAAATGTACACCTGCAAATCTGTACTGAACACATCACACACATACCGTCCACTCACCAACACATGCTGCCAGTACCACACACATCAGCCAAGTGGCACATGGGCGGACAATACATTTTTGGAATTAGCACTGGTGTAAACAATACTACATTGATAATCATAGCTTTAATGCATCATGCCTGCTCAGAAATACCTACAAGGATATCATTACACTTTACTGTTGACGACATGCTAACATTGCTACACTGCTATTAGGTCACCCTGTGCATCAGCACCATGTTAGCCTGTTCCTGCATCAATGTCACAGATGACAGGAGGTGGCACAGTTTCATCATATGCACAGGGTGTGTTGTTGGTTTGCCAGAGCCCGACAATGACCTATCCAATCGACATGTATGTGTGTGTGTGTGTGTGTGTGTGTGTGTGTGTGTGTGTGTGTGTGTGTGTGTGTGTGAGGGACAACAGTACAGCATGGGTCAATGTTGATGTAATGTGTGTGTGTATGTGTTAGCCCTAGGTGTTTGGTTTATGTATGTGTGTCTGCATGCACACAGTTCCACCATGTGGCTGCCAAATACGGAGGTTGTGCAACAGCCACAGACTGTACCTGCCAGGCTGTACAGATCACTGTCTCCGGCCACGGACACAGTACCTGTGCCTGGCAGGGGTGTCACGGACAGTATCGAGTACTAAGCCAGACTGGGTACTATCATCGGAGGCAGAGGGATGTCGACTGGACCCATGTCCCTGCTGGGACTGGCCAGAGCCACGTGCATGTGGTTGTCTAGTACGGTCTATTGACAGCCCAGCCCCAACATTGCTGGGGCTGGTACTGCCACTACGGGAGCGGCTGGAACTTGTGTGTCACCTGCGACGAGTGCCAGCTGATGATGTTGCTGGCATACATCCACATCGATGTCTCAGCTGTCCTGCACTGTCCTGGCACATGGACATTACATTGCGGAGGACATCTAATGTCTCCCCCAATGTCTATCAATGACCTCGGTGTAATTACAGATGGCACTGGAAAGATCATTGATACTGTCATTGATAGTGGTGTTATGGGTCCTCTGCACCCTTAGTCCCTGCCTGGTGTACCGTTCCATACGTGCCTGTGCCTGCATTACAGCCTGGAACATACCTGAGGTTGTGAGACCTGTGGAGGCATTTCTGCCTGGGGCATTACGACCAGCAGTGCTCCCACAGGAACCCCTGGAGATATGCCTATGTGGTACCGTTCCAGGTGTCTGGGTATGGCTGCTGTGAGGGGTTGCATATGCCATAGATACCACACTATCCTGGTCAATGCTTACTGTATGCTGTTCCTCAGCTAAGGCCATTGGTGTTGAGGGATGTATTGGCAGTATGAATGTCCGCATAGATGGGGTGGAAAGCAGTGTACTGTCGATTGACGGACCAACGGCAGACCCTGTCAAACCTGCCTGTGCCACATCACATGTATCATCATGTCCACTATTTGTGGCAGTGACTTTAGATTCCCTGTTGCACTCATTCAACAAAACCTCAGCACCTGTGAGAAGAAGACAGGAAACACACTTTACAATCTGTACAGGATGTTAGCAGACATGAACACATGCAAACATGCACACATGAACACATGCACACATGAACACATGAACACATGAACACATGAACTCATGCACACATGAACCCATGCACACTTGCACACATGAACACATGCACACATGAACACATGCACACATGCACACATGAACACATGCACGCATGAACACATGAACAAATGAGCACATGCACACATGAACACATGCACACATGCACACAAATACACTACTCAGTCAAGTTGACACACACACACACACACACACACACACACACACACACACACACACACACACACACACGCACACTCACACACACACACACACACCAACAGCAATACAGAACATACTCATTAGTGGTTGATGGTGGTGTACAGTATCACAAGCCAAAGAGTCCTATCACACATGTCAGCATGCAGGATTTGTGTTGCTCAACAGCATGCAGTGTGAGTGTAGAGAGTCCTTGTTGATAACAGTATACATGTCTTTATGCATGTGTGTTGTTCAATGATTGGCCTCACCCTGGAACACAATGTGTACATGGACAGAACATTGCTGTGCAAGTATAAAATGCTTTCCAATGTCCTGTGCACCATCACTCATAGGTATACATACCATGGTCGGATGCACACAACTGTCAGGTGTATAGCAATGAATGCTATGTGTAGTACTGAAGTTACTGTAACTGGATGTAGTGTAGTACCATGAGCCATCATCAGGCAGCATCATGTGGTCACTCAAGGCCACTAATGTATGCTCCACTGGCAACTATCTTGCTGTACCTGACCTGCACCATGGTGGCTACATTAACCATTTCACAGCCAGTTGTTACATGGGTATGTAAGGTGTTCAATAGGGAGCATTGCCTAACATGAATGTGTTGTGTGTTGAAGTGTGTTGCACTGCCCCATGATAGGCCTCTAACCCTCAGGTATACTATGTGTGCTGTGTTGATGACATTTGGGATAGTGGAGTCTGACCTTACAGCAGGTATCTACATATGCCATGTGTATCATATTACCACTTACTGCATATGACAAAGTGGTGTATGTTGTGTGCATGTGTATTGACTCTGCCTATACAATGTCCACTAGAGTGTACCACAATTGGTTGGGATGCTCTGTGTATTGCATGTGTTTGAGATGTGCATAGTCCCACAGAGAACATGCAGAGCATGCATTATGTGTAGGTGTTTTACATGTGTATATGGCCTACAACTCTCCTATGACATGCACATGTTATATGCTATATCAAATGTAGAACACTCACCAGCATGGGTCTGCTGTCTTGCTATCACACCAGAGGGACCTACAAGGATATGAGACAGTTTGTCATGTCAACAACTATGGCATTGCTGCTGTGAGTTTGCAATTTTACAGTAGTACAACAGGTGACAGTCACAGGCATACAGATTATGTACCGAATTATCAGTATTGCATGACACCAGGCTCCACATCTTCTAAATACACAGTACACATCTGATAAATGCATGTTCTAACAATCGAGTTAACAGTATTCTACAAATATGCCATGTTACCTGCACGGTCTGAGTCGACGTGCTGGGTGACTCTGGCCTCCATGATGATGCATGTCTGTTGTAGTGGTTGGCCAGGAGCTGCCATGCTGAGGAGCAGCTCTTCCACACTGGTGAGGGGTGGATGTGTTGCTGCACCACCACCACCTGTGGCAAGCTGTTTTCTGTGGATATCGGAAGCATGCTACCGGACATGTCTAATTAAATCACTGCAGTGATGGTGTACCTGCTCATAAGTCCAGTTATGCATGCCTACATCATTCACCTGATGGGCAACATCCTGCCACAGTGCAGTGCACCCATGCTGGTCCTGGCTGGTTCTGGAGAACAGCAGGTTGTGATGTTGCATTAGGGCATCTAGGATGACTTCCTCCTCTTCAGGGGAATACGCGGGTTTTCGATTGTGAGACATGTCCCCGGAAGACAATAAAACAATAATTGTGAGCAAGTCATGTGGCACACTTAACATTGTAAAGTACAGACATCAATGAAATGCCATATATAGCAACCTATTGGCTGTCAGTAGATACACACTTTTAATACCACATATCACTGCTCAGCCCACAACTGCCTGACAGTGCCTGGCACATACTATGTACCAAACCATGTTCTGCACAGCAATAAAGTGAAACCACTATGTAAGACTATACATAAGTACATGGCACACTGTATGTGACACAATGCACCACCTAGCCACAGGAGGTATATATGAAGCTAATGCATACAGACATTTGTCATCCATTGAAATGACTGTAAAGTACAGTTACAGTACTACCAGTACACCACGCTATTTGTTGATAGCAAACCCCTAAGTAACATATGTGCACATTCATCAATATAGGTGGCATACTGCTGTACTACACTATACATGTTGCTAGATATGCACTTATATCCTGTGACACATATACCACCGAGGCCATGTTACAGGCATACCCACACACACATCAGACATACCTACAAGACACAAAGGTATGGCAACCTAGATGAGTTTTACCTGTGTACCATACAGTACTGTGTGTCAGCACTTACAAAACCTTATGTCTGAGGTATGTAATGTTTGAGGACTACAGGTAACAAACAAAACAGTGTTTCCAAGCAATGTGGATATACGCCATACTGTGCTGTTTAGGCCTACAGCCTCAGGTAGTGCTATAGTTCATACATGATTTGTATTCACTAGTGTTAACACTCAATAAGCATAGATGTACTGCTTTAGCCTACAATGGCACACTCCAGTCAACACCATGGGACTACGTCACACCGTATGCCATACTGCTTTTCCTGCCTAGTAATAGCATACATATCTTTTGCTGGGATCAGAGCTACAGCACTACATGCCATGATATAAACAGTTTCCCACTAGGCTATCACACATATACACAACTTTGACACATTCACCTACACATTCACCATCAAACTCAGTCAACCTCACATAGCAAGTAATGCAACAAGTACATGCGTATGTGTATCGGGTCCTAGGTAGCTAATAGGCTATTAGCCATAGGGCCTATGGAAGCCTAGCCATATGGCACCTTGCCCTTCAACACCCATGTAATTTAAGTTCATGTGCCCCTGTCATGCAGAGCCACAGAGGTGATTCCCGGGTTGTATTTCCTATCTCACATCCAGTCATCATGATTATTCATGACAACTGCTAATGAGGACCTTTATTTGCTATTGATAGGTAGTTAGTTCCAGAGTATGGTATGTGTCTGAGATGATAATGTACCACTCCAGCATGTTCTGCTTTTTGACATTACAAGGTTTAGATCAGTACAGTGTGTAGCTTGTATGGATTTTAATCTGTTTATATGGAGCATGTCCAACACCTGTGGGTTTGGCATAGCTTTCTATGTTAGGCAGAGGTTGCCTCTGGATAGGCGGTATGCGACACAGTGTAGCTGTGGTTTTGTAAGACAGTCTGCATAGGGCATCTGTTTGAGTCTGGTAATACTCTTTGTGAGGTATGTGTCTGGCATCTACAGTAGCTATAGATGTCTTCTAAGGTACATACCAACAGGGCCATTGTACTCTATGATGGGTTTTATGACTGATGAGTAGAGTGGACCACTGACCTCTTTTCCCATGGATGACACACCTTTTCTGATGACATGTGGACTGTACACAGTTTACATGACTAGTGTGGCACTGTGATTATCAAAAGGGACACTACTGTCCACCTCTGTCCTGTGGTCTCTTATCACACTTTTGGTGTTGAGTAGACTACCACCTATGTGGTAGTTCATGGGTACAGGGTTTTTAACAAAAGGGATGGCAATACATTTACAACATTGAGCTTGAGCGTACATATAAACATCCATTGGTGTACATATAGATATACATATAGGCACATATACAGTCCACCTTTCATGGTGGGAATATCAATTATGCAAAGTTGAGAGGGATACAGTTATGTAATAATATTGCACAGTCTTATGCAGAAGGCATGGAATGTATTTTCAGCCCATGTATCTTTAGCAGGACCTCCTGTCTGGAAGACTAAAACCTAACAAATCATACCCACAGCATTTAAACACCACATGTCATATGCCAGCACTGTATGCTATCTTGTTTGCCACACACTACAACCTACATATAAATATGCACATAACAACCTGCACCAACATATAAATGTCCACCCTTCACAAACAGTTGCAGTAGGTCCCTTGCTCTATGCACATGTTAAGATGCTAATATATCGGGCACATAAATATCTCTCCATATGTGTGTGCCATAC
This sequence comes from Protopterus annectens, assembly GCF_019279795.1. Lineage (NCBI taxonomy): Eukaryota > Metazoa > Chordata > Ceratodontiformes > Protopteridae > Protopterus > Protopterus annectens. The sequence continues at coordinate 938,158,375 of NC_056734.1, read as the reverse complement.
ACACAATAGGTCCAAACTGTTGTAAGTCTGTACACCTCACAGATGACCTGATGGGCCTTGCTACAACATGAACAGTTGTCACATGTGTGCATACAGTAATATTACAGGGAATATATATAGCTGCAAATGCTACATTACTATATTAGCCTGGTAAAGCAGTTGCCAATGCTAAGCTACACATTATATGACTGTCATGCATGTCTTACTCTGTCACATCCAAGTTTATATAGGTGTTTGCACTACTCCCCCAAACTGCCATTATACAAAGTACTGTACAGAACATAGATAACATGATCAGATGTTTGACATATAATGCTGAGCTACATATGTCACAGTTACGTCCCACTGCACACAGCTACACACTAATTTGTCCATGGCAGTAGTTATGCATGGCATCAGTGCATACATACCTACTGCTGCCACATATGCATGTTTCAGAGTATGTACGGTACTCTTCATAAACATCTACTACTTGCCGGTAACTACATATCTGTTACATACCTGTTTGTCACTTTCAGGTCCGTCTGTGTATGCATTGACAACTTTTTTTTTTTTATTTACTTTTTTTTTATTAATTTAGTAAAGTTTTTTTTTATTAATTTTTATTTTTGGTTATTAATTAAGTATTTTTTTTCTTAATTAATATTTTTGTTTAGTAATTAAGTATATAGTTTTTTTACTTAATGAAATATTTTTTTATTAAGTAATAATTTATTTTCACTACTCTCCAAGAGTTATATAATCTCTGACACATGCAATGTAATGATTGCATGTGGGGAGAGCAAGTGCACTCTGCTTTTATAGTTACCTGCGCATGTGCATGTGATGCCCTCTGCACCAGTTGGTGCCCAGCATTTGGTAAATGCATACAGCCTGCTGTGTGGTAATTGCAGTACTCACTGTCATAGCAACCCAATGATATAAATTGCTAAGGTATGTAGGTGTAGCCCTTTCAGATTTCCAGAGTTGGGCCCATGCTTGTTTGCTGTGGACACTGTTGTGTAAGACAGAAGGTTGGTATACTTCATATATCTGAAGCTAGAGGTGTAGACAGTGATGTACATGTTGTATTCAGACGTGACTGTTGCCACTTCCAGTACAGAGCTATCAGTGTAGAGTTTAACTCACCCCTACAAACACTTACACAAGGTATATGTGACTATGTAGTTTATTTTCTACTCATATAATTAACTGCCATACAAAAGTAGTTATTGAGAAGTATTCTTTTGGCACATGAACTGTTTGTGAACTGTTATACTGTGAATATTAATGTGCTCACTTCTGCAGGGTTTGTGTTTTTTATTGTTGACATTAGCACAGGGTTCTCAGGAAAACTGGACAATTCCAGTACTGAGTATGCCTGCCTACATCCTTGGTAGACCCTAAACACACAAGTATATTTTAATTGTGTGTGTGGGGGGGGGTGCTGACAGACAGAGAGCATTATGTATTATTGTGTGAATGTTATCTTACTGGACTTAAAGGATTGGTGTGTACCTGTTAGTTTATCAAGGCAGGTGGTCTGTCTGCATAGTTCACAACTGTGTACCTATCCAGATGGTAGCCAGATGTTACACTGTTATTCTTTGTCTGTGCAACCAACAGGTGTTTTCAGAACTGGTACAGTGGCATTGTTACAGTCAGTTGCTACCAGTACATTGCTACATCCTTTGCTATTTCTGTGTTGTACTCTCCTACATAAGGGTATGCTTGTGGAAGTCCTACCAAAGCTATTTGCAGAGTGTATAACAGCAGAATAGCTGATATGCCTGTGTGTTTGTGCCTCTGCCAGGCCTATGAAACACTCAGATACATCTTTGCATAGAGTCAGGGATAGGTAGTTAAAAGTGAGGTACACCTTACACATATTAGAGACAGTAAGTGTAGACTTGAGTGAAGCAGTGCATATGGATTAGTACACCTTTTATGAAGTACAAGCGGTGTCTACTGTTATTATTGTCAGTATTCATTGTGTAATACCCCACCTTTCTGACTGACGTCAGTACTATTCAAAGGGATTCAGAGGGACACAGCTAAAATATGTTTCACAATCAGAGACATCCCTGAAAAGTAGTCACAGTTAGGAAGTATGGCCTCTGTCCTAATCAGATATGCCAGTGTTTGTCCTGCTATTATTCAGATTCTGTCTTATACAAGTGGTACAGTGAATTATTTTCTGTTTAAACTGTGAGCTTTGGCCAACTAAGACCTGCATACAATCAACTGAACGCATAAGTGGAGTTAAGTAAATTTTTATCTGCACTTTTATCAAATAATACACGATTTAAAGTAATTTGTTTGTGTTGCATTGAGCAATATCTAGCTGGAAGTTGTGACTGTTTTTTCAGTAGGTCTTATACAAGTGGTATTTTCAGTTAAGGCTTGTTAAAAAACCTGCATAGCCAGTGATAAGTGGGGGTAGTTTACCTCATTGTTATTCAGTTTCTGTCTTATACAAATGGTACAGTAAATTATTTTCTGTTTAAACTGTGAGCTTTGGCCAACTAAGACCTGCATACAATCAATTGAATGCTTAAGTGGAGTTAAGTAAATTTTTATCTGCACTTTTATCAAATAATACATGATTTAAAGTAATTTGTTTGTGTTGCATTGAGCAATATCTAGCTGGAAGTTGTGACTGTTTTTTCAGTAGGTCCTCACCCACCCTCCCTGTTTTTGTCTTGGTGTTAATCTTGGTGGCTTTGAAACTGCCCGCCCCTCTTGTAAATTTGCACTTGGATACTCCTCCTGGGCCCATCTCATTTGCTCACTCAAAAAAAAAAAAAATGTATCTGCTTTTACTGTATTTGTGTTTCTTCCTACTTTATTTTGCTTTTGTGTCATCTTAAAAGTACTCAGTTGTATTTATTACTGCTTGGTGTAACTCATTCTAAGCCTTTTAGTTTAAGCACTTGGGCTTCAGACCAGTTGTTTTACATTAAGAAGGTTTGTGGCCTGCACTGTAGTGGCAGGACAGGTAGCTTACATCCTTCTAAGTTGGGAACTGCTGATTGAGGGCTCAGTGTCTGTTATTCTAAAAGTGTATTAATTCTGGTTTAAGCACTTGGGCTTCAGGCCAGTTATTTTACTTTAAGAGGGTTCGTGGTCTGCACTCTTGTGGGAGGAGAGGCTGGACTCTGCCCTTCTGAGCTGGGAATTTCTGGTTAAAGGCTTAGAGTGCCTGCATATTTGAACTGCTTCTTACTGAAATTGGTACACCTTGTTTGCTGTAGCATAGACTAGATCCAGGCCTGCTGAATCTAGCTTTGTTTGTATAACTTGAGCACTAATCCAGGCATTCTTTAAAGTATTCAGTTGTATTTATTATTGCTTGGTAGTAACTTGATTAAAGTGTAGCTATCATTCTAAGTCTTTTGGATTAAGCACTTGGGCTTCAGACCAGTTGTTTTACATTAGGAAGGTTTGTGGCCTGCACTGTGGTGGCAGGACAGGTAGCTTACATCCTTCTAAGTTGGGAACTACTGATTGAGGGCTAAGTGTCTGTTATTCTAAAAGTGTATTAGTTCTGGTTTAAGCACTTGGGCTTCAGGCCAGTTATTTTACATTAAGAAGGTTTGTGGTCTGCACACTTGTGGGAGGAGAGGCTGGACTCTGCCCTTCTGAGCTGGGAATGTCTGGTTAAAGGCTTATAGTGCCTGCATATTTGAACTGTTTCTTACTGAAATTGGTACACCTTGTTTGCTGTAGCATAGACTAGATCCAGGCCTGCTGAATCTAGCTTTGTATGCTTGTTGTTTGTTTGCTTGTTATTTCCCTGAAATGCTAATTCCACCTAAAATACGGCTTTTCAGCGCTTCTGTGGATCCCTAGTGATATCTGCATTGCTTATTGTACTTATTTCCTTGTTTCACTTGAATGAAAGTTACTGTTTGTCGTTTTTGCATTTAAGTTACCGGTAGCACATTGCATTTAAGTTACCTGGCACTTGCTCACTAAAGCAATTATATAAGTCAGCACTAAAAAATTAAAAGGCACTACACCCTCACAAACTCCCCTTGAGTACCTTGTTCCCCATTGGCCCCTTTTTTCAATTATAAAGGAATTCCCAATACAATTCTAGCATGTCCAAAGGTCAGTTGTCAATCTCCTCTCTGGTCCAGCTGGTGAATCTGGGAATCTTGAGGCAATGTTACAACTGCCTCATGTACATAGACAACCCTCTCCTCCTACCAACAAATTCCAACACATCTGAGAGATGCAACCATATAGCCAAACTGGAGGCTAAACTCTCTCAACTCAGTACTGGAATAACCAGTCAGGAGGAAAAGGAAACCACACTCACTGCAATTCCAGTCTCACATAGACCTACCACGACAGCAAACCAAACACATAAACACACAAAAACATACTCGGAGGCTCTAAATAAAAATCTGCCTAAGCAGCAGAGACCTCCAAAGTAGACACCCAAGCAACCGCTACCCCAAAACAAAACACCTGATACACTTGCAATAGGTGACTCTATCATCAGGCACACTGACATCCCACTCACCAGGCTAAACAAGGAGAAGGTCAAGGTGAATTGCCTGTCGGGCACAAAGATCCGCCACATAACACAAGCACTCAGGTCACTCCAAGGCAAGTACAAATATGACTCAGTCATTGTCCATGCTGGTGTGAATGACCTGAGACGTACCTCCCTGGACTACATGAAAAAGGACATAGAGGAGCTCTCTGAGCATGTAGCCCAGGCCGGTATGACCCTGACCTTGAGTAGCATCTTACCCTCACCAAGAATGATGCCACAATATGAAGACAAGGTGATCAATTTCAACAATTGGCTTAAGTATCGGTCTCATTCAAAGGGGATCCAATGCCTGTCAGCCTGGGATGACATGCTCGACAAGCCACAATGCTTCGCTAGGGACGGCTTGCACCTATTACCCCTGGGCTTTTGGATATTGGCAAAGGCTCTTGCTACCCCCATAGTGCCTTTTTTAGGCAAGGCTCAAAAGACAAACCCACCTACATAGGTATCACAAGGGATAAGAAACTAAGAGAAGTGCTACTCAACGCCAGAAGTCTAAACCTCAAGATGCACGCACTCGAAACTCTCCTTAACATGGAGAACATCGACATCTATGCAGTAACAGAAACCTGGTTCAAGGCTCCGGAGAGCACCCCAGCACTACCAGGTTATACCTCATACCATGCTTTTCGGCCCCAAAACTTGGACCGAATCACAAAAGGAGGGGGAGTATCAATATTCGTCAAAGATACCAACACCTCCAGGTTGGTGGCACAGCACAAAGCATCAGAGACTATCCATGTGCAACTAACAGTGGGTAAAACTGCCTTCCAGTATATAGCCTGCTACAGACTACCCTCCCAAACCCAGGAACTCCACTCGGCCTTCCTGAGAACACCGGAAAATATGAAGGTCTCTCCAAACACCATTATATCGGGTGACTTCAACTACCCAAACATAGACTGGGAGCATTACTCTAGCTCCAACACCCTAGCCCAAAGCTTCCTAGAATTAATAAACTCAAATGCTATGGAACAACTTGTTACCACTCCCACAAGAGGGGAAAACATACTGGACCTGATCATCACCAGCATGGGAACTCTATGCTCCAGACCAGAAGTGTATCCCTCACTGGTAAGATCAGACCATAAACTAATCTCACTGGATATTCACATCCCGACCCCACCCCCTGCCCAGAAAACCACAGTGAAAAACTTCCCTAAAGCAAATTTCACACTCCTCAAAACCAAGGTGGAATTCTTCAAAGCCCCGGGGCCTGTGGAAAATACGGCCCAGACCACAGAATCCTTTATAAACGCATTCTATGAACACCTTCAGGAATGCATGGATCATGCAATCCCAAATAAAACCAAGACCCAATCCTCCAAAGGCAGACGTCCTGTCTGGTGGACCCCAGCCATAAACAAACTATACAATCGAAGGAGGAAGCTACTACATGATAGAGCAAAATCCCAAAAAGGGAAGGCATCTCTGATCAGTATTAGCAAAAAACTACAGGCACTCATAAAATCATCTAAGGCCAGCTTTGAGAGACAAATTGCACAGGACACTAAGGATAATCACAAGGCTTTCTTTAGTTATGTTAGGAACCTGGGTGGGAATTCCCAGATATGCTCAGAATTAGTCCAAAATGACAAAATATGCACCAAACCCACAGACCTTGCCAACATCCTAGCCGACAGGTTCAGCGCAAACTTCTCCCCCCTCCCCACCAAAAGGTAGAATATCTATCCCAGCAGAGTGCTGCCCCCCTGACATCTCAGATGCTCAGGTAAGAGCCGCCCTCTCCAAAGCAAAAAACACAGCATCAATGGGACCAGATGGTGTCCTGGGCTACGTCCTATATGAACTCCAAGAAGAGCTAAATCCAAACATAAAACTACTGTTCAACCTCAGCCTTACTGCAGGATAGGTACCCAAAGAGTGGCGTACAGCAACGGTGGTCCCTCTCCACAAAGGTGGTGCCTCAACGGATCCTGGAAACTATCACCCCATAAGCCTGACTAGCTTGGTCTGCAAAGCTATGGAAAGGATCATCATGGACCTTATAAATAAAGATATTGGGGACCTACAGACACTGGATCCTACCCGGTTCGGCTTTGTTAAGGGCAGATCCTGCCTCTTAAAATTGGTTGATTTCTTTGAAACAGTCACCAAGGCCATTGACGAGGGGAAGGTGGTCCACACAGCCTATCTGGACCTCGCAAAAGCCTTCGATACAATACCCCACTCGGGCATTATAGATAAGCTCACCAGCTTAAATATAAACCCCTATGTCACTAGATGGGTTGCAAACTGGCTCAAGGACAGAACCCACATGGTTAGAATTGGTGGAGACATGTCAGACTCCAAACCAGTTACAAGTGGCGTCCCACAAGGCTCAGTTCTGGGACCTCTCTTGTTCAGTATATTTTTCTCAGAGGTACAGACCAACTCGGAAGGACTGTGGCTGACCAAGTTCGCAGATGACTGCAAACTGGGTGCCATAATCGACTCTCCAGCCAACACAAGCATCCCCCAAAAGGGCCTCATAGAAACAGACAAATGGTGCCAGAGCCATGGCCTCAAGCTAAACACCAAAAAGTGTATAGTCATCCCCTTTGGCAAAAACAAAGTGCCCACAAATTACCACATAGGTGGTAATCCATTAATCTGGAAGAAGTAATTAGGGACCTGGGGACCCAAGTTGATAGCAATCTCTCACTTGACAACCACGTGGCCAAAGTGGTTAGAAAAACATTTTATATAGCCCACCTAATCATGAAGGGATTCACATCTAGATCAGGGGAGGTCATCGTGCCTCTTTACTCATCCCTCATCAGGCCCATAATTGAGTACAATGCCCCTTTTTGGATGTACCTTACCAGACACCTGCAGCAACTGGAAAGACCCCAAAAATACCTCACCAAGAGGATCAAAGGGCTCAAACAGTTGCCATATGCTGCCCGGTTAAAGAAACTCCAGATCTACTCAGTGGCATACGGCCTGCTCATAGGCGATCTGTGCCTGACGTATAAAGCCATGTCCAACCCGGAATTAATGGACATGCTGCACCTCAGAAAATCCAAATCCCATCGAGCTACGTGCTCGAGAGACTTGAACCTCAGCACTGAAATAAATAGGACATGCTGGAGGGACAGATTCATAACCCAGAGGCTCCCTTCACTCTGGAATAAAATCCCAGTCCAGGTTAGGCAGAATCCCTCACTGACTCTCTTCAAGAGGAATCTTGATGAGTGGATGGGTGATCGTAGGTTTACCCCGGGTATCACTTCTGTGTCACTGTTAGACAGAGGCACAGTATACTAACCTCGAAAACGGGCATAGCAAAATTAATTTAAAATGGGTGGCGAAAGCCAAACACACTCTGGCTAGGCTTATAAATGCTCTAGGGCAGATAGCCTAGTATGAACCCATGAACCTATGAACCTGTGAACCTATGATACTGTGTGGGGGTTGTAAAGTGCCTCTGTAACATTATTTGCTGCTAAAATGGTTGCTTCTCATATCACACTCATGTAATGCAATTGCACAACAATTGCTGGTAAAGATCCACAGAACAAGCTTTGTGTTATGGCCTTCCTATTTTTCCTTTACATTCACTCATTGTAATGCATGATATATTTATTTCAGCACCAAGTTATTGTATACCTTCTGTGGCTTAGTGATGCTTCATGCAGCCTAGTGTGCCCAAGGTCTGGGGTTCGAAACTGACAGAGGTGTTTTATTTTGCTGCTGAGCAAAACAAGGGCCCTGACATACAGAGTGACTAAGGCACTTTTAAGCAGTTGTGAGTGGGTTTGCGTGGGTTTGCGTGATGCTTAGCAACACTTAGCTAAGTGCACACATGTGCACACTTGCTTAAACCTCCTTACTACTGCTTAAATGTGCTTACTCCCACTAACCCCCATGCTAATTTCTTTGAAAGAAAAGAAAATGGGGAGATAGGAAAGTGGTGAAAAAGGGGGCACTAAGAGGGAAAGACAGTAGGAAAACAAGCTCGGGATGTGCAGGACAGATGTAGGGAAGGTCCATAGCTGCCCATTTCTTTACCAGCAACAGCTGTGCATATGCAATACATTTGGAGTGAAATTTGAAACCTTCCTCCCCTGGGAGAGGGGTGAGGACAACAAAGTATGTTGTACTGCCAATTATATTTATCAGTTTACATGTCCAGCGGACATGTGTGCGAAATGGGCAGCTATGTATGGGACATAATTTTTTTGTGGGTACAGATTGCCCTTTTTTTTCAGGTGAGAGTGGAAAGTGAGGTAGAGGAAGTAGGTATATTTGGGGAGATAGGTTGGGGAGGTAAACAGACAAGACAAACAAGACGCATACAGGGGTGGTGTATGACACATGGGGTGGGTGAACACAATTGATGGGGATGGATGTTTGGAAATCGCAAGCCCATGAGCCCACAGATGGTAACAGTGGAACTGAGATCCCCACCCATTTGCAGTCACCACTGCACCTTCACAGCCCTGAGGGTGGCTGTGCTGGGGGCTGTGTAGGATGGGCAGGCTCACCCATGAGACGTGCCACTCTTGCCTTGAGCTGGCATAGGGGATCAGTGACTGAATGCTGGATCTCCCTACGCACCACAACGCGGACCCTTCGAAGGGTGACAGGTGGCCCTTCTCCATGCAGCTTGCATGGGGGCAGCCCCATCCCCTGCAGTGCTTCCACCAGAAGGTGGCACAGGACCAATGGAGGAGGGGAGCCCGGTCTGGGCACCGGACCTGCTGGTGCAAGGTGCACTCACCAGCTGAAGAGGGACAGGTGGGTCCGCTGGGACTGGCCTTCCCATACGTTCTGTGATTAGGTGTGTTTAATTACAACATAAACAACAGCTTTCCAAATTATTTGTAATAGCTTGCAGTAATATTCCCATTAACCCAACACACCAAGGTTCCAACAGTTGAACAGCAAGCATAACACATGCATATATTGAACGACAGTGGACATTCCAACAGCATGCAGGGATGATTGGTGGCAACAGGCCACCATGATTGTGGTGTTTGAACAGGGCACATGCATCAAAGTGAATGCAGATATTGATAGAACAATAGGACATATGTCCCAACAAATGTTTTGAGATTACACATACCCATTGAGGTGTGGAATTGCATTGTTTATGCACATACAGTAGGGTGTAGAAAGAAACCTCAATTAACATCTTATAAGTACTTTTAGTCTACACTACATTCCTATTAACCTCAGGTGTATATCCCCTACATGTATTATTACACTTGCCAACATGCATTAGGTTGTGTAATGGGTTTTGCTAGTTCATTATATACCTGACCTATATCTGACATACTAACTGTCCAAGATGCTGATATTACTGCTACATAGTAATTGATTTTATTTATATTTCTTTATCTACATATCTGGATGTGTTTACATGACATTTTCAATTAAATTTGTACCGAACCCTACATTTTGTGTAGCACACTCACATTTCTGGGGAACAAATTAACAAGCTACTCATGTGCCAGATTTACTTATGCATGCCAGTCATTAACTGACTATTGAGGACGGTATATGTGCTTCACAGCTACTGGCACTTCCTTCAACCACTTTAGATGGGACTGCCTAACTGTGGGTTGCCAGCACTTATTAAAACAGCAGTATTAGTATAATGCAAGGGTACAACATTTCAAAGTAAGTGACACAGACACACTCCGGGTTTTATACCTTTATTAATTACATTACACACTTTTCCACAGGCTCTCTCCTTTATTTGATATTACAGTGCATATGGCAGACATATTCAAGACATATTATACCTTTATTAATAGGTTAGAACACTCTTTTTCAGGCTCGCTCACTTATTTTATATGACAGTACATGCAGAGATATTATTCTGGACATATTTTACCTTTCTTAATGGGTTACTACACTATTTTTCTGGCTCTCTGACTTATTTCATATAACAGTACATGCAGAGGAATTATTCAGGGTATTTTATGGCTGTATTATTGGGCTACAACACTTTCTTTCAGGCTCTCTCACCTATTTTATATAACAATACATGCAGAATAATTACTAACCTGCCTGGTGGTGCAGCCTTAGCATCCTATCTGCATAGGCTTGCTGATTCGCAGCACGGACACCTGCAGCTGTGAATTAAATGAAGGGATAATGTGACATACCTATCCATTATATAGAATAAATTAGCATGTCGTACATACTGCATTTCATGGTTACTTACTCAGTTATGGGGCATCTTGCATCCCACGGGCCTCCTCTATCCATTGGTTCAGTAGGTCCTGCTTCCTTCTCTTCAGGTCTGCATGGTGGTGATGGACTTGCTCACCAGTCCGAGGAATGCCTGTGACACTGGTGAAGTCATGAGCTAACCGGTTCCAAGCCTCTGCTTTGTACTCCATCCCTTGGAACTGGCCCTGCAGGAGTCTTGACTCATGACGGTGGACAAGGAGCCAACCCATGTATTTTGACTCCTTGATGCCCCATCATTGCACTTGAAAGCATGTACCCTCTCCAACACCAGCCATTCTAACTGCAGATGGGAGTTACAATCAGTTATGGCGAGTATTCCCGCCTCTGGGGCTTAAATATGCAGCATTTCCCGCACTTTTTTGTGATTGGCCGTTTTTGAAAATTCTCGGCTGACTGCAGACCTGCTTAGCAATGGTTAATCTACCATTTATAAGTATATGTATGTTAACAGTGGCTGTTTATCCTAAGCTGTCATGGCTTAGTTGTTCAGTACTTTGATTATGGTGCACAGTGTCCCAGGTTTGAACCTTATCATTGCTTTTTATTTTACTACTGTCCAGACAGGCTAGGGGGTGTGGCTGTGCTTAGGCAACTTTGCTCTAAGTATTTAGTTATGGGCAACTCTATTGCACTGGGTACAGTGCTGCTTAACTACGGGCAACTATATTGCGCTAACTAAAGCGCTGCTTAACTACAGGCAACTATATTGCGCTGGCTAAAGCGCTGCTTAACTGCGGGAAATTATATGTCAGGATCCTTTATAAATATACATTTTGTTCACTGATACATAGGCCATTTCAATGCTTTTTAGTAAAATTTTAATCATATATGTCAGGAATTATTTCATATACTAATTTAAAACATAAAATAGGAAGGGGAGTGGTGGGACTCGAACCGTGAATGCCTCACATGCCCCTAAGCCTACCTTTTTCCGGGTATACCTACAGGTCGTCATCGGCGTACCCTGCATTTAGCAAGTTCATGCCAAAATGTGATTCCTTACCCAGTTATGCTCAGCCTAAGCCCTTTAAGCCACCCCTCCCTACCCTTACCTCATTTCCCTTCAATCATCCCTCATTACCCTTTAACCTTTTCATCGCCCCTTACCTTCTTAACTCCCACTAACATTTATCTAACTCCCTCTTGAAGATATCCCTGGACAAATTGGTTTGTTACCAAACCTTATATTCCAGCAAATAAAAATGCTTTCATAATATTCAAAAATCCTAACCATACCATCTAACAAAACCAAACACTGCAAATACAAAAACAGAGACTAGTATAAGATCCTGGTATAGAAAACAGCAATAATAATTAAAAAAAATAATCTATTCATTTGTATTAAGTCTTTATCAGCAGACTTTCCATTTGAGTCAGCCCTAGTTCTCTTCTGCACTACAACAAAGTAATTTGAAATGAATGTAGTCCTCTTTATCATAACCTAGCAGATCAACTGCTGGCATTTTGAGCTCTACTGATCGAAAATACAGTCTCATCAAATATATATACTGGAATGCATGCGATGAGAGTATGTGTGGGCACATGAATGCATGCAGTTATGACATATATCTTACATATTAACTGCTTCTTTATACATATAAGATAGATACCCATTATGTATGTATCTATGAATTTGTAAAGAGTATGTTTCCATATATGGCACAGAGACTGAGAGGTGGGTTTTGTGTTGTTAAAGTTTGTAGCAGGTTGTTAGGAGTATATGGTGTATGTGCAGGTTTTGAGTGAGTGGTTGATAAGGCTGCTGTTGGCATGTTTTAGTAGGTTTGTGATGTATGTGGTCCTATTCTTGCAGTCTATTTTCTGTGTTGCAGTGATTGGCTGAATAATAACTGTGCATGTGTTTGTGCTTGTGTGTGTGTGTGTGTGTGTGTGTGTGTGTGTGTGTGTGTGTGTGTGTGTGTGGGTGTGTGTGGGTGTGTGTGGGTGCGCGTGGGTGCGCGTGGGTGCACATGTGTGTGTGTGTGTGTGTGCACACGTGTGTGTGTGTGTGTGTGTGTGTGTGTGTGTGTGTGTGTGTGTGTGTGTGTGTGTGTGCGTGTGCCTGTATGTATGCATGTGTGTGCACGCGTGTGCGCGTTTGTGTGTGTGTGTGTTTGTGTGCATGTGTGTGCGTGTGTGTGTGTGCTTGTGTGTTCGTGTGTGTACGCGTGCGTGTGTGCGTGCGTGCATGTGTGTGCGTGCATGTGTGTGTGTGTGCATGTGCATGTGTGTGCGTGTGTGCGTGCATGTGCGTGTTTGCGCATGGGTGTGTGTGCATGTGTGTGTGCGTGCATATGTGTACGTGCGTGTGTGCATGCGTGTGCATGTGTGTGTGTGTGTGCATGTGTGTGTGCATGCATGTGTGTGTGTGTGTGTGTGTGTGTGTGTGTGTGTGTGTGTGTGTGTGTGTGTGTGTGTGTGTGTGTGTGTGTGTGTGTGTGTGCGTGTGTGTGGGTGTGTGTGCGTGTGTGTATGTATGCCTGTGTCTGACTTCCTGTCTGCATTTGAATGATTGTATTATGTAGGACCAAATTGGTTAGACCAGCTGATGAATTAGTTTAGTCATTGTTTTCTCTTACTTGCTCTCATCTAGTCTAACATTAATGCATAGGGCCAAATTCATTAAATCAGCAAAGTACAACATTCATCTTGCTTTAATGTTTACCCATCTGATTCTTCCTTTTTTTTCCAACTAATTAATCGATTCCTTATTAACATTCCCTTCTATTGTTTTATGTTTGTCCTTTTGCTTACCCAGCCTTCCACAAGCAACTCACTATGCAGGTAGCAAGCAGCCATTTTTTTTCAGCTATTATTCCTAGTCTTTAGCAATCTGGTAATATGCTAGCCTTCATTTTGGTGAAATACTGTATTGGTATTTACATTCCAATGATTTAGTGCACCGTTTCTGTTTATAAAGCCAAACACAGTGTATCTTTCATTGACAAAAAACAGTAGAATCCTAAATTTGTGGAATGCATTGCAAATGTTTCATACCACGACCTCTTTTAATGGGAAAGAAAGCAAATATTCTGTATGTTACATACATCGATAAAAAAATATGAATACATAATAGTAACAATCGGTAAAGAGCAAGTGTATACTGTGTTGAACATTTTATTGTTAAGGATGCAGAATTTAATAAAAGTTAATATATAGAAATATAAATGCCCTAATTTCAGTATTGATTTGACTTTTTTAACTTTAGTGGTAATGGACATATATAATAATAATTTAAAGTGAGACAAAAACATATATGATAGGTTGCAGACACAGGGTATCTATTTAACTCTCAAGTATCCAGTCAATATAGACCAACAGTTCCATATTTGCTAGCATGTTCTATGACACTATGCACTCTCAGTTCCAAATGTTTCCATTTAGAAGTCATTTGTTGTCACAAAGTTCACAAGTGTCAAATAAGTATCAGGCATAAGCAATTCAAATAAACAGATATGGCTTACATTTACATGTGTCAATAATAGATTGGCTAAATGATCCTTCAGTATATAACTCCAGGATTTATTTACAATGTATATGAAATTAGTGTACAACTCATCTGAGCAACAGGAAGCAATCGCATGGTTTATTAAAAAAACATTTTGCTTTCAAAATTCAGACAAACAGGTTAAAAAGCATTATGGAACCGTAATTGCCACTCCTTAGTGATTCCTTGCAGGAAGTACAGTCAGACTCTGGTTATAACATGTTATAAATAAAATTGTTGGATTCTTTGGTTTGCAAGCTTGCAAACCCTTATCTCACTGTGCTTTAGTGACATTTAACTTTTTAAGGTAGCAACAATATAGTGACAAGGTGCTGGTGAGTGTGACTAAACTAGTGGCACTTCGTTGTGGTATTACAGAAAATGAAAACTTCAATTTCTCTATTTCTCAAGTATTTTAAAATATAGTCATATAAACAAGAACATTTTTAGGACTGCAAATTACTTCAGATCTTGCAAGAGATGACTTAAAAAGTAAATATTTCAACAAAGTCATAGTTACTTCTTGTACTAAATTGGTGCTCTTCCTGAAAGATTGCTGCCTTCTTCCGTAATTCCAAGTCAGCAACTTATTTTCTCAAAGAAGTGAGTTAATATCTGTCTAATTGGTTGACTATGTTTCTTTACTTTTATCTATCTGTGTATTTATCACAACTCTATGGTTAAAGCATTATAATGCATTTAAAAATTGAGTACCAGTAACTGAACCATGTTTATCAGGCACTCTGAAAAATGCTGAACCTATTAAAATCTATTATTTCCATATCACGACTCCAGTGAATAACTTGATTAGTTTATAAAGTTGTAGGCTTTCCTGCCATTCTCAATTAAAGCAGAAAGTCTGCAGGCTAGAAAAGAAGCATTTTACTTGGCCAGATAACAGGGATACCTGAATGACAGCAGGCTGCTTCTGTGTGCTGCAGATAGTAGTCATGTGTCATTAGGATTATCAAATTGAGTCTATTTTCTATAAATTCAAACCATTTATTATGTAATTTAGAAAGATTGTCAGCTATGCAGACATGCACCATTTTACAGTGGCATTTGATCCGTGATAAGAGAGCTGTGCAAACATTAGCCTTCAATTTTCTTGCTGAGGAATATATGTTACATTGCATGATCCTATATTTAACGGGTAAAGATAGTTAATCCTAATGTATTACACCTCTGGATACCTCTTTCTATTAAAATACATTGGGATAGTGTGGCAGATGGCAAACTGAATGCAATAATTGCTTAGTATGCAGATGAAGTTTCATTAAACATTTTTGTCAGAGGTACATGGTGAAATATATAACCCAACAATAAAGCACTGCATTAAAATGTTTTTATCATTTTATGTCAGAAATGAATGTGTCTTTCAGGCTCCAGTGTGTACAGTTTCTAGATAGTAGATAGAGACAACCAAAGGAGAAAATGAATCTTTCACTGCTAATAATTAAATGAAGTCTGTTGACAGGCAAAAATACAAAGAAGTGCTATGGACTATTAAAACATTTTTATTTGACATACAACCTGTTACCTCTGATGGATATTTAACATGAGTTATGATGCAGTAATGTTGCTGTGATCTCAGAAGGATAGAAATGGCATGCTGCCATTTTTTGCTATACAAATATCACTGCAAGTAAAATATGCACTGACATATTTTAACAAGTTTTATAAGATATTCAAAAAACAGAGTATTGTGGGGTTTGCCCCAGCATGAAACATTTGAAAGGAATATTACATCAGTTTTAATGCAATCAGATTTTTTTTGTTTTTCCTTTCTCCTTCCCAGTGAACTCTGAGCCCATGGTCTGTTTTGTACCACTTCTTATTTGTATGTAATGGTAGGAAGGGTGGTTCTGTTGAGGAGCTTCATTCTTCATACCACAGTATGTAATGCATGCCTTGCTTCTAGTCTTCCTTTACCTGAAGCTGCATACAGGTGCAGTGACCAGGTGTATATGTGGTAATCCACATTTCTATTTATTTCAAGCATGCTTATGCAAACTGTCCACCACCAAAATTAACAAATGCATATATAGCTTTGTTTTGCTTCCTCATTGGGTGAGCATCACTGACATCACTGTCTTATCCATGGAAAAGGAAATTATAGCACACTTTCTGATTAACTTCAGTTCATCTCCTGAGCAAGCTGTCCCTGTGGCATCAAAGCTATTATTGAGGTCAAGTAACTTTGATGGCTTGTCAGAGTGTTATCGGCCTTGTAGATTTTTTTTAATTTGATATAGACTTATTTTTGAAGATGTAAGTGTACTGAAGCACAGTGAGCTGGTAGAATACAGAAACTTTTCAAGGAATGTTTTTACATTTTTCTGCTTAATTATTTTGGTATGAATTTAAATTATACATTTTTGGATATCCCTCCAAAAGAAATTCCTTGTGTGGCTTATCTCCACATCAAATTATATGAATATAATCATAATGTACATAAAGAAAACAACACTCCTTGAACCTCACATAGTGAAATCTGGGGCACATGTTGATTTTGTAGCTATAGGAGTTTCAATATATAATAAAATGGCCACAGCTGCAGCCTTATCTATTCTTAAATGATGTTCTTGGGCTTGGCAATATATTATTTGTGAAATTGATTTAAATATAATGAGTTTAAAATTGATTTTTCTTGTCATTTGCATTGATGAAGTGGAAAAAGTAAACAAGCTACAATGAAATTCAAGAGAACTAACTGAGCACAGTGTGTCTTATATGTATTGTTCTTTTCTAATCCTTATTTTTTATGTAATAAAATTTTAATATTTATGACAGTCATAAACATAAACCTGACTCTGATGTTTTAATAACTGAGTTTTTAATTTAGCATGTTGTGGATAGTTGTATTAATAACATTTCTACACTTTCTAAAGCTTATCAGAGAATTGTACAGCCACATTACATTTTAAACAATATATATATTACTAATGCTTAAACTGTGCTGTATTTTTAAAAACTCAGTGATACATAATCTGCATTGGAGCAGTTAATTGGTGAAAAGCCCATCCACATTGCAGTTTTTGTCACAAAACATACTAAACACGAGGACAAAGTTACTTAAAGAATAAGTTAGTGAAATCTGATGAGTACAAATAAAATAATTGCAATCATATACAAACAGCAGAATGTCTCCCACAAGAACAAATTGTCATGCTATAGACTGCTGTTAATAACATGCCAACATTTTTTTTTGGATACAAAATTCAGTATTATGTATTTGAAATAAAGCATATAGTGATATAGTGGTATATTTGTATTATAAGAAAATGGACTTAACAACCCGGCATAGTGTTAAACCCTAGTTAAGCACAAACTCTGATTAGTGCACTGGCAGTAAAAGCAACCTTCATGGTAAATGTGAAAAATCCGCACTGAATCACAAAGCCTAACTACATTTCAGAGACAGATTAAAAATACATATTAATTTAAGCTGTATTGAAAGGTGCATTAACAGTAGCAATATGACTGGTGGCATCACAGAAATGTTAATGCACTGATAGGTATAAGATATTGTCAGCATGATATTTCCTACAAGTGTAGACATTTTGAAACAATTGTGACTTATTGATATTTTAACCAGTAGCATGAGTCTATACTACTAGTTAAAATGTCATATGTAATATATTTCCAGTGCTCTGATAATTGCACTTGTTGCCACATCTCACAATTTTTCATTATACCCATCCCTGCACTACAGAAACCTAACTGTTGCTTCCACTATGAGTGGACAAATACAAATTTGTCAAGTCTCAGTCCCCAAAACTCAGCCTCCAAAACAAAATACACAAAAACACCATTTTCAGTGTTTTTTTGCATGAAGTCAAGATCCCCTGAACCCTATCATGTGGGGAGGCTGTGCCCACACCCCCAAAATTATATGTTCAGTTCCATGGTCACACTATGAGAGGGGAAGTGGGCAAACACCTGGAAATGGCACATGGTGTATGCACAATTCCCCGACGATGCTTTTCAGTGGAAATACCCGCATTGTCAGGGAATCAAATTGCGAGAAGTTGAGTCTCAAGGAAATAGTTTTCTTCAAACAGCAGTGTAATGTCTGACTGTCATGTAAGCCATTATTCATTTTTGCAGTTTTATTGTTTCACAAACATTTTCTAATTTTAACTTTTTATAAAAGACCATAAATTTAAAAGGTGAGAGAGTATCATACACTGTCACTTTTATCTGAAAATATGATAACATTAAATCAGGACATAACTTGAAAAAATAAGGCAAATAAATATTCCTAAATATTTAAATTCAGCCAGATATACCATCAGTTAACATTCCAGCTACTTTGTTTTGGTAAGTGTATCAGACACCCACTAAATGAAGCAAGGGAAATAAAGGAATGATGAGATCTGGTCTGCTCTCCTCTGTTTGGGAATGAGGACTGTGGGTTCAGAAGCATATTTTCCAAAGTAAAATCTTGATCTGTTCTAAGGATCACAGAGATTACCCTTCTGCAATAGTACAAGGCCTGCTGATCATATCATGCAATCGTACGGTAGTGCATCACAAAAGCCTATTGTGTGCCACCCTCTTGGATATAAGTGAGTATGTAAAGGAAGAGTTAAGGCATCAATCAAACATTCTGATATTCCTCCTTAAAGGTGACTCTACTCCTGGTATGCTTAGCCATTGAACCCAACACCTCAGTACAGTGCTTGTAGAGAGGGAGCTCAATGATTTGAAGAGGCTCAGATGAGGAAAAAAAAACAAAAAGTAAAAAAGAAAGAAAAAAAAAGGAAACCTTTTTAAATTAGTTTTCAAACTGTTTCAGGTGTTGAGGTTTCAGCTGTTGCAACCGTATTCATTTTTGCATTATTAAAGAGCTTTGCCCTTGGGTCTAGCACAAGCTCCCAAGTTCCACAAAATCAAATACCACTATCTCACAGACAGGGACTTAGGCATCCTCTTGCTTGCACATTCAGTTGCTCGTGCTTGAATGCAACTACTTGTTTGGGTGAGGTGTTACAGCCATGAAGACAAAATGGAGCTGCCACACTTCACCTCAATTCAGTAGTTGAGTTTTGGCAAGGTAAATGCAGCAACCATGGGGAGGGGTGAGATGTGGTGGAAGTACAGGTTAGGGATTTGGGTACTGGAAAGGAGAGGATTTCGGTTTAGGGAGGGGGTAGCTTTAGGTTTAGTGAGCAGGAGGGGGTTTAGAGTTAAAAAGTGATATGAAACTTTAGGTTTAGGGAGCAGGAAGGGAGTTTTAGAGTTAGAAAGAAGGAGTGGAGTTTTACGGTTAGGGAGCAATCAGGGATGTTAGGTTTAGGGAATGAGAAGGGACTTTAAGGTTAGGAGTGTACCATGCTTAGCTTTAGGAACCTTATGAGAGTTTTAGAGTAAGACTTAGGGTTTTTGTAGGGCTATGCAATTCACTAAGATCAGGTGGTGGGGATGTTAGATAATTCACAAAGACTGAGTTAGTGGGGGTTAGGGCACTTGTGAATCAGAGCAAGTGACAGCAAGTAAGTGTATCATGAGCTACTAACAAACAAGCATTTGTAGTAAACCCTTCACCCTCACTTATTTATTTTACATTTGTGACTGAGATTTTCTGACTGAGCTGAAGAGCCCTTTTTCAGCGGAGGCCCGGGGAGAAAAGCTCGAACATATTATACAATTTTCTTAATAAATTAGCATTAAACAGCAATGTTACAGGATTATTACAAGGCATTAAGTAGCAATACAATGTTATACAGTATCAATAATCATGAGTATAGCATAACTATTTCAGGATGTATAAAAATAAATATGTCATTAAGATGACTATAGTTTTTGGGGTAAGTGGTTAAAAAACCATGTAGCTGCATGAAGGTAAGACAATTACAATAGATTTTAGAAGACAGTAGAAAGACTAGTCAAGGAAGATTAGAGAGAGCTAGTGAGAAGAGTGAGTTAAGGGCAGAAAGTAGATTAAGGTATGAGAAGTAGGGGATGTTAAGGATGGAGAGTGCAGTGGCAGGACCAGTGACTTTGCTGTTTGGTGGCTGTCTTAAATTGTTTAGGATGTGTAAGGCTCCTGATTTCTAGTGGGAGCCTATTCCAGGCAATAGTGGGGTGATAGCTGTACATGTTGCATCCAAATTTAGAGTTGGGTTTGTAGATTTGTAGTAGGTCTTGGTTAGAGCTTCGGAGAGGTCTGGAGGGAGAATAATGGGAGATGAGAGGGGGGTAGTGCTGGGCAGTAGGAAGGCTGGTATAGGATAGAATGGATGATCTGGAGCTGAGAGAGAAGAAGCTGGTGGGGTAATTCAAGCCAGTTTAGGTGTTTTAGAGAGAGACAGTGATGGGATTTGTAGGTTTGTTGGGCAGCAAATCTAGCTACCTTGTTGTAGGTAGATTTGAGTTTGGTCACAAGTGTTGACTTAAGATTTGTGAGAATTGGAGAATTGTACATTAGACTGGGTAGAAGGTAGGTGAGAGAGAGTAATCTTTGCTTCAGAGGTAAGGAATTTCTTGTTATGGTAAAGGAGCCCTAGCTTTGAATGTGTCTTTTTGATACAGTTATTAACATGCACATCAAATTTAAGCTGATTGTCGATGGCTATGCCTAAGAGCTTAGTACTTGATTCTACCTGAAAGGGAGTGTTATTAAGGCACTGAATGGAGAAGGAAGGTCTAATATTTATGAACTTTTTAGGTAGGAAGAGTAACAGCTTTGTTTTTTTAGGGTTAAGGATGAGCTGGTTGTTGGACAGCCATGTTTCAACTAAGTTAAAAGATGCCTGAGTAGCTGAGAATAGCTTAAAGGGAGAGTTGGCTGTGATGATGACTGTAGAGTCATCTGCATATTGCACTAAAGATGGCCGAGGACAGGAAGTATAGAGCTGATTAGTAAAGGTATTAAAAAATAAAGGCCCTAGGATACACCCTTGAGGTAAACCCATTTTGACAGGGAGAGCAGGGGAGAGTGCAGAGTGCCATCTCACTGATTGAGATCTATCAGTGAGGTAGCTGGAGAACCATGCAACAGTATTAGAGGAGAAGTTGAGGTTATGCAGTTTGTACAGCAGAAAAGAGTGTACAACAGTGTCAAAAGCATTTGAGAGGTCCAAGATTAGGCAAGAAATACGTTTATGGTTATCCATGGCTATAGAGACTGTGTTGAGGAAGGATAATAGAGCTGTAGTGGTGCTATGTTTGGGTCTGAAGCCATGTTGAGTGGGTTTAAGCAGATTTTCCTCTATTAGATACTGCATAACTTGTTTATGAATACATTTTTCTAGCACTTTAGAGAGAGGGGAGAGGATAGCGATAGGTCTAAAGTTGGAGATATCAATGGAGTTACCTCCTTTGTGTATAGGTAGAGTGTAGCATTATTTCCGGAGGGAAGGGACTTTAGATTCAGAGATACAGTGATTAATTAGGATGGATACAGGGAGAGCAAGAGAGTCAGCTGCTAGTAGAAGAAAAGTGAAAGGAATATTGTTAGCTGATGCTGAGCATGGTTTTCATTTAGAGAGTAGAGTTTTGATGTAGCTAGTAGGTGCAGGTTTGAGGGAGAAGGCATTTGAGGAGATAGTATTAGGAGTAGGTTCAGAAAAGTTAGAGATGTTAGTAGTAGAGGAGTTTGGGTTAGGGTTCAGTAGATTAGATATGGAATTGATAAAATATATACTGAAGATAGTGGCAGTTCCTTCAGATGTCTTGCCTGGGCATGGATTGTGGGAGCTAAGATTACTGGGATGTAATATTTGGTTAATAGAGTTCCAGAATTTTTAGGATTAGATTTTAGGCCAGTGGGAGGTTTGTTATAGAAGTCCTTTTTGTCTTTGTTTATGCATTTTTTTTGTCAGATTTCTGAGTTCTTTATATTTTTGTAAGTCTGCAAAGAGCTTAGTTGGTGACCATTTTTTCCATAGTTGGTCTATAGTTATCATAAGGGTATGAGTGGCTTTTGAAAGCCATGGAGATATGGTGGACTTAATTTGAACTTTGCGAAGGGGAGCAAGTGAGTCTAAGATGATAAGGAAGGTGGAGTTGAAAGCTAGGACTGCTTCTTCTAGTAAAAGTTGGGTAAGGAATTTCCAGTTTACTTTAGAGAGGAGAGCATTAAAGGTTTCTGGATAGAAGTTAGAGAGTTTATGACAAGTGATAAATTTAGGAGGTTTTGAGAAGTGGGGAGTGAACCTAAGCACTTTTATAGGGCAGTGATTGCTCAGGGTGTTTGGTAGGGTTTCAGGGTTATGATATTTGGAAAGATTAGATACAAGTACCCAGTCAATAAGAGTACTAGCTGTGTGAGAGTTGTTTGTATGGGTAGGTTGGGAGATTAGCTGTGTAAAGCCATATAAATTAATATGAGTATTAGAGTTTGGATTACTGAGAGTTAACTAGTTAATGTTGACATCCCCAAGGAGGATAGTTTCATTGGGGTTGTGTTGTGAAAAGTATGGAAGAATATTTTCGAGCAGAGGAATGTTGTCTCCTGGAGAAATATAGATGGCTGCTACTGTGATAGTGGTGTGGTGATTTATTTTAATGTTAGCTGTTAGTAGTTCAGCAGGAGAAAAGGATGGGATAGGTTTCATAATACTTGTAATGGTGAGGTGGTTGGAGTAGAGGATGGCAACACCACCCCCTTTTTTGTTTTGGTGATCTATGTGGAGTATATTATAACCAGGGGGAGAATGTCTTTATCAGAGGTTTGGGGTTTTAGACAAGTTTCTGTTAAGGTAATGACATCAGGGGTGTGGAAGGCTATCCAGGCATGGATTTCACTAACTTGGTTTAGAATACTATGGGCATTCATAGAGTAAAAGGAAATATGTTTGTTTGGAGAGGATGAGTTTATTAAGTAGAGAGATGTAGAGTTATGCATGGTGGTGTGATGGATGGGCCCAGGATTGGGATATATGTCTCCTGATAGAAGCAGGGCTAAATTAAGTTGGTAAAGTTTGAAATTAAAGGGGTTGTCAGTCAAATACTTAGTCTTGGTTTTAGATGCTAGAGAGTGAGGGGGAGGAAGTTTGATTTTAAGCAGAAGGATGTTCATGGAAAAGATGTTCATGGAAACGTATATAGCAGACGCTGATTTACAGAGTAAAAGTAAACTGGTTTTGTGCAAACTTAAAAGTAAACTGGTTTTGTTTAAATTTACTGCCATAAAACATCTACAATAAGGTGTTTCTTATCTGCCTGACTTACATTGGCGATAAGCTCTCTGGAAGGTCTGATTGGCTCCACATAATCTACTGACTGGTTCTGCCCCGCTTCGCTCCCCTACCCTACGCCCATATCCCACCCACCCCCAGTGCTCTTACACTTATACCTCCCTAACCACACCCCCTCCCTGAGCCATCCTATCCCTTGTAACTGTTCATTAATATAACTCCATCTCGTCCCTCTTAACTTCTTTATCTATTATCTCTCTCTTAATTACTATAACCCCACCTTATCCCTCCTAACTTACTCTATCGATTACCTCTCTCTTAACACTTACCCTTCACTTATACTCTTAACTACTCCTCTCAGGAAAACTATACCTTTCCTATACTTTAACTTGTTTTTTACTTATTAACTCTATCTCCTAGGGCTTTATAACTCTTCTTAACAATATGTCTCTCATATCTAAAACTATACTAACCAAACTAATATTCATATACATATGCTCTCTAGGCTTAACCATCATCTATCTCCTTACTTCCTTATGAAAGAACTAATTATTACCACTTTAGTTACTGTTGCAGACAAACAGCCTTCCAACATCCTATCCAAACTTATACTCATTTAAACATTACATGTACCCCCAACTACCTACTACCCAAATACCATCGACTTACACACATTAACTTCAACAATCCAAACATAAGGAAGCTAAAATATCTAACTAACTTCTCGTGCAAACCATCATTTGAACTAAAAACACCAACCCTCTGCGATGGTGACATCCACCCTAACCCAGGACCAACTAATAACTCCACTGACATAACTTATAATATCTCATACTCTACCCCCCCAATACTAAACACTGTTTCTAATGCCTTACTTATCGGACATCTCAATATCCACAGTATCAACAATAAGATTGCCCATCTCCATGCCCTCCTTGATACTCAGTCCTTTGACATTTTCTGTCTCACTGAAACTTGGCTGAAACCTGGTACTAAAGACAATGCAATACTTCCCCCTGGATATAACATATTGAGAATGGAGCGCATAAAATGTAAGGGTGGAGGAGTAGCACTTCTGTTTAAAAATGGACTAAAAATCTCCTCACAACCTTCCAACCCTGGCAATAATTACACTACAATTGAGAATATCCTAAGGTGGATATCTTCTTCCTACCCACAAGAAACAATCATTTTAGGAGATTTTAATTGTGATTGGTCCTCTGTCAATACAAATAATCCTTCATCTCATATTAATCTTCATGGCTTTACTCAGACAATCAATAATCCCACAAGAATCAATAAACCCAATAACAAAGAAAGTATTCTAGATTGGATTCTTACTAACAAACAACATCAAACATATACAGTAGGAACTTTGCCTGATGATGTAAGTGATCATTCCTTAACTTACATCATAAGACAAAAGAGTGACATTATACCCCTACCTACAGGGTCTCCCATAGCAATAAACACTTCAACCCATTATTATTCCAAAATGAACTAAAAGCCTGTAACTGGAATCTTCTAAAAACCCTAACCCTTGAAGATGCTATCAAATATCTCAATACCAAATTCCTATCAATCCTTGACCAACATGCTCCAAAACGATCTATCAGAGTTAAATCTAAACCTGCCCCCTGGCTGTCCAAAGAGACAAGACAAAAAATATTACTTAGGAATAAATCTTGGGCTAAATGGAGAATTACAAAAACTACTTTAGACCAACAAGCCTTTAGACAGTTAAGAAATAGCACTAAAAAGCTGTTTTTTTAGATAAAAAGAACTATTACTGTAAATTACTGCAAACTCATCATAACAACCCCAAAAGGTTCTGGTCAACCTTAAATTCGCTCCTACACCCAGGCCACTCTAGTACACCTTCCCCTTTAGGGGCCGAAAAGAATACCTCACATCAAACTGCCAATGCCTTTAATTCCTTTTTCACAGATACCATTAATTCACTAGCGAGTCAACTCACAATAGACAAATCTAACCTTCTCACCTGCACATCTGCTAATCTCCCTATATTCCAACTACAACCCATCTCTACTTCCTACATCCTAAAACTCATCCAAAAACTCAAACCTTGTACCCCATCTGCAGATCAGTTACCATCTGTATACCTTCAAAAAGCAGCTGAAGCTGTTGCTTATCCCATATCCCTCCTTATAAACAGAACCATCAATGAAGGAATCATCCCTGCTATCTGGAAATGTTCCCACATAATCCCTTTACATAAAGGAGGTAGCTCAAATGAGTATTCTAACTACAGGCCTATAGCACTCTTATCACCCTTAGCAAAAATTATAGAGAAATGTACTCATCATCACCTAATGCACCACTTAACTCAATATAACTTACTAGCCAACTGCCAACATGGCTTTAGGCCATTTCATAGCACTACAACAGCTCTCCTATCTTTTACCGAGTGTATCAATAGAAACCGCAATAATAGTATCTTGTCATCAGCACTCTTTATAGACCTGTTAAAAGCCTTTGACATGGTAAACCACAATATGCTCATAAAAACCCTTGAATCTCTCTCTCTCTAGATACCAAAGCTATTCAGTGGTTCACTTCCTGCCTTAGTAACAGGCAACAGGCAGTTCTCTGGGATAACACACTTTCATCCCTTCTGCCAGTCTCTCTTGGAGTTCCACAGGGTTCCATCCTAGGACCTCTCCTCTTCTCGTTATTCATAAATGACTTACATGTAGCAATACCTCAAGCTACATGTATTCAATATGCAGATGACTCAACACTTATATGCTCTGCTAACACCTCCTCTGAACTACAAACCTTAACACAGAATGTATTTAGCACAGTTGAGGCATGGTTCTTGAAACGCTGCCTCCTTTTGAATGCCAATAAAACCAAACTCCTGCTCTTCAGGCCTAATAGTAAGTCCCCCCTCATAGACTTCTCTATTACTTCCAACAATGGCACACATATAGCCCCTGACTCTACCACTAAGCTGTTAGGTATTATAATTGACAATAACCTCACTTTTGATAATCACATTAATAACACTATTAAAACCGTAAATAGAAAACTCGGCTCCTTATATAGAATTAAAACCTTTTTAACTCCACAGGCCAAAATTACACTCGCTCACTCTCATCTTATTTCCACTCTTCTTTATGCTTCACCCATATACACTAACCTAAAGAAAAATAACCTCACTAAACTAGCAAATGTATATAATAGCATTGCTAGATTTGCTACCGCAAACCCATTTAGAACTCACCACTGTCAGAATCTACAGCAACTAAACTGGCTAGAACTAAAAAATACGCTATTACTCTCCCAACTTACCTTTGTTCATAGGATATTTTACCAGCCAAAAAATACCCCTATACTTTCTGACCTTATTTCTCCCTATTCTAACCTAAATTCATTACGCTCCTCTAATAAACTTCTTGTGAAGCTAAGTCCAATAACATAGCAGGTGACTCACTGTTCTCCAACACCATAGGTAAATACTGGAATCTTCTACCTACCACTCTAACTTCTACTTCATCACCCTTCCTCTTTAAACAAAAGCTCAAACAACATCTAAAAACACTCTGGCTATGTCCATGCATCAATCCCGACTAATCTTATAATTCTACTAATTACTCTTCTCTTAACCACCCTCTCTTATCTCTCTCTACTCACTCCCCTTGAGTAGACAATCTCTAAAACACCCTTGTTAATTAGCCTCTGATATGAATTAATATAGAACTCTGTATGGTTTATATTTACTTAATCAATTATACTCTTCATGTATGTTTTACTAAAGTATAGCTCCCCTATCTTGTACTGTAAATAAAATTAGAGTAAGTGTCCTTCCCAGTATATATTTTCAACTAGTATAATCTAGAGTGAACCTTATTTCTGTTTGTATTTTACTAACTACTTACTTTCTTTATGTAAATGACTTGTTTGTATTAACTTCAATGTGAAGCTTTTCTGCCTGGGCCTCTGCTGAAAATGGAAATGTATCCAGTTGGACTAGCCCGGTAAACAAATGTAAAATAAAATAAATAAATAAAATAAATAAAGATAGAGGAGGAGATTGTAATAGAGTGCTGCAGAGAAACAGCTAGCTTGGGGATTAGTTGGAGCTTTACAGACGTGGAAATGGAGTAGTACAAGATGCAAGAATGAGTAGGAGAAGTAATGGAGGCAAGAGGAAAATGCAGAGAGTTTCAAAAGCCATGGCCTAAGGTGGGGAAGTAGGACTGGGATGGAGTGAGGAGTGGATAAGGGACTAGGAAAAGTAACTTGTTGGACCTGTTAGAGAGCTGAAGTAAAATTTAAGTGAAACAATCTGTAGGGGGAGTTGAGGATATATAGAAAGAAGGAGGATTTGCAGCAGACTAAACTATGAAGTGATAAGTAGGGGAGGGTAAGGTGTTTAGAACATTATAGCAGACAGAAATGGGTGGAGTTAGGGGAGGAAGGGATTTGGTGGTTAGGTACAAAGGAAATGATATGGAGGTGGGTGGGAGCAAAGTGAGCCCAGGCGTAGCAAGGGCAAACAGAGCGGGATTGGTCAGGAAGAGTCACCACAAGAAACAATCAGCAGGGCAGGAGGGAAAGAGTAAGGAGCACACAGTGAGAGTCAGCAGGTAAGTAGAAGAGGTAGGGAGGTGTAGACAGAGAAGGAAGAGATGTAATAGCAAGGTATACACAGGTGTTTGCAGCAAGATAAAAACAGTTAAAAGGAAATCATTAATAGAAAAACAAAAAGAGTATAGCTTACTAATAGAGAGTTGACACTAGGGTAGTGACTAACTTATAGATGGCAGAGAGAGACAGAAGCAAGGCTTCTAAACAGGTAAGTATGGGGGTGGCTCTCAGTGGTATGCAGGTATCCTGTACAGTAGACAAAGTAAGACTACTTTGTGGTATGAGCTTAGAACATACTTTTAGTGTAAACTGGCTATACAATAGAGCACAGGCATAATTCCAGGAGTTGGAGCAGTATCAGTAAAGGTAGACGCAGTCTTGAGAGAATACACCTTGCTTTAAAACATTGGGAAAACAGGAGGGGAGATGGTGTGTTGAATATAAAAGCTTAGGGAAAAATAAAAACAACAGAGGTACTATACATGCAACTACTGATAACAGCTAGAGAGGAGTTAGTTGAGATAAAATATGAAAAATACAGAAAAAAATAAAATAAAGTACATATGATATTAACTTTACAGTTTAGAGCAGTAACAATGTGAGACCAAAGTTCAGTAACTTACTTCTGCTATAACACTTTCACATAAACAATGGTAAAAAATATTAACCAAGGATGAACTTGGATACTTTAATTAAAATTAAATTCAACACTCTCTGGAACTGCTTAGTCAACACACTTTTTTTATGAGATAAAAGAGGCCCTCACCATGACTGATCTGCTCTTATGGTCTGCTTTTCCGCTGGTACCAAGAAAACTGATTTGGGAAGTCCTTCAGTTCAAAGTCACAGAAACATTGATAGAATTAGTAGAGATTACTTTTGAACACCATGTTGCTTCCATTGCACAGAAAGCCTTCAACATGGCCCACCTAATATGTATGGGTATCTCATCCAGGAAAAGGAGGTCATAACATCCCTATATTCTTCCCTTATCAGGCCCATTATTGAGTACAATGCCCCTTTCAGCATATACCTCACAAAGCACATGCAGCAGCTGGAGAGACCACAGAGGTTCCTCATCAAGAGAATCCAGGGTCTCAAACATCTATCATACACAGATAGGCTAAAAGCCCTATCCCTCTACTCAGTTTCATACAGACTCCTCAGAGGTGACCTCTATCTGGCATGCAAGGTGATGGGACTCTTGCATATCTGCAAGTCAAGCTCCACTCGAGTAACCTGCATAAGCAACCTCAACCTGGTCTGTGACATCAATAGGACTTGTTGGTGGGACAGATTTGTGTCTCAGAGTCTCCCCATCTGTGGAACAGATTCTCTCTCCACGTCAAGCAGAGTACATCTTTACCCCTTTTAAAGCACAACATGGATAACTGGATGGGAAACTGAAGATACACTCCTGAGATTCCACTCCTGTCCCTGCTTGACAGGTGCATTGTTTGCTGACCTGTCTAAATATGGGCTAAACTCTTGGCTATGCTTATAAGGGCCTCAGGGCCAATAGCCTAGTAACTTCCTATGATCCTTTGATCCTATGTACAAAGACAAATGGCACCAGTTCTTACAATGCTGAAACACAGAGGGAGCTACCATTGGGAGTAGGTCTGCATCAGGGCTCAATTCTGAGTCCACTTTTGTTTATACTAGTGATGGGCTACATTAACAAACAGGTCAGAAGACACAGATCAGCAAAGCTACTGCATGCAGATGGTGTGAAATTACAGGCAGACTCTGAGCAAGACTTTCAGCAAAGGATAGGTGAACGGAATGTAAAGCTGAAGGCACATGGGATGAAACTGAGTACAGTTAAGATGGTTGTAATGACAACAACTGAAGGAAATCAGAAAGAGCTGATAACTGAGATAGAAGAGAAAATAGCTGATCAGGTTAACAGTTTCTAGTATATGAGAGGGATGGTTGAGGAGATGGGAAGTCTCAATGAGGACGTCAGAGCTAGAATAAGAAGGGCTGCAGCCAATTGCCATGGAATGTCCATGGTGGTGTGTGACAGAAGAATGCCAAAGAAGCTGAATAGTAAGGTGTATGAGACAGTGGTGTGACCAGTATCACTTCATGGTACAGAAACAGAGCAGTTGAGAATGCTAGAAGTGAGTGAGAAGAAGTGCCTGAGATGGGTGGTGGGATACACACGGTGGGCCAGATAAAGAAATGATGATATCAGAGCAGAATCTCAAGTAGCTTCAATTACTGAGAAGGTCAATGAGAACAGATTACTATGGTTCAAGCACATGTGCAGAAAAACAGAAGAAATTCTGGTGAAGAAGATTTGTGACAGACAGGAAGAAGGCAAAAGGAAATGCAGGCATTTAGCAAATAGAAAGATAGAATGTGTGAAAGAAGACCTGTGACAGTCAGTTACGATTGTCAAGAAAGGTAGGAGAGTAGCTTTGAATCGAGAGAGAGATAGTGATAATTGACATGGTACCCCGAAGCCATGAAAAAAAAATCAAGAAAAGGGATTGATGGTGATCATAATGATTTATAGCTGAAGAAGCCCTGTTATATATTGGTATAACCTTACAGAAGTTAAGTTAGAATAAAAGCTGTATTTAACATTTTCAGTGTTTGTTGATACTGTTGAATTTGACAGTTTCAAATACATTCATGTAATGAAGAACTTAATGAAAAGTTGTGAACTCAACATTTTCCAGCTGCATTTGTAAAGGAGTTATGACAACTGATCTTTATGATAACTAATAGTGAGCCAATATGTGATTTTGTAGCAAATCATACAGTATTTGATTTGTAAACAGTGAAATCTTGGAATGATGCAGACAGCAATTGGAAAATGTGATGAGAAGGATGTTTGATGGTGCTGTTTGTAATTTATTCTACTTTGTACTTGTAATGCATTAAAAATGAAGAGGAGAAAGAGGCAGAGGTAGTACAAGAAAAAAAATTGAAAACAGATAAAGCTTCTTCTTTTGGCATTTCCCTGTTAGGGGTCACCACAGTAGAACAACAGTCCGCAGAACGATTGGCAGTGGAGTTTTATAGAGTTGAGTTACAAGCCCAGTGCCCAACCTTCCACAGAAGGCACAAACACACTCACACCTAGGGCCAATTTTAGAGTGTCCAATCCATCTACAGCATGTGTTTGGGATGAAATCCCCACGACCACAGAGCGGATGTGTAGACTCCACATAGAAGGCACCCTAGCCAAGAATCAAACCATAGAACCTCTTGCTGTGAGGTGGCAATGCTAATTGCTGCACCAGCGTAGCCACCCAAGAAAATGGATAAAACTAAAGCAGCAAAAAAGTTTGGAATGGAATCACTTGCTCTCTGCAAATAATAGAGGAAAGTCATTAGGCAAATAAGAATCAGTGCAGATAATGGAGCAGTGGAGCCAAAGACATAGCTAAAAGAAATGATGAGACAAAGTACAATTGTGAATAGTTACAAATAATATAATGATGTCAGGCATATAATGACATTTGCCACATGCATCTGAAAAGCAGGATGAGGTAACCTCTTGAGCAGAAGTGTGCTGTATGAGTATGTGGGTATATTCAATCCACAAGACAACACATATGCATATTGAGAATTGGCAAATTGTACCACTACACCTGTATTCATATGAGCAAAGCACAAGGAAGCTGCACTAGTTTTCAACTTTCTGAACATTGTGATGGAACACCCATACGATTGTTCTACATATGGCAGAAAAGGACAAGAAATTAGTGCAGTTATGTGCAGAAAGCATTGTATGTAAGTAGAGCTACAACCGTTGTTGGGCATTTTTAGCAGGGAGCAATGGACTCAATGGTAAATAGCTCTCTTGAGAATTTCTATGAGAAATTGAGCTGATCAAAGGTAACAACCACTGGCCTGCAGCTTAACCGAACTGTTTTAAGTTTCTTGCATTCACTGCAAAGGGTGTCCTGATATGGACTTCCTGGTTTTGGTTTCATAAGATTGGAAAAAGGGAATATAGAACAGCTGGAAACAGGAGAGAAAAAATATACAAATGGAACACATCAAAAAGACTGTACTGTAGGAGGTGGGAAAGGATGGACACTATGCTTTTTGTGGAGGTTGGGAAAGAAATAAGGGCATAGGCTATAGGAGACAGTGTACGTGTAGAATTAGGGAATTTTTTAAGACAAAAAACAAAGAGCATAAACAAGACAGACAGTTACACTATGATGGGTTGATGGGATGATTTTTTTTCTTGGGAGGGGGCAAGACATGCATGTGGAAAACAGTCACAAAGAGAAAATGAGAGAATCTGACAGGGAGCCTCTGACAAGGTCAAAAGGATCTCAATTATTCCTCATCCATGATGGACCTAGTGGGTGAGCCTGATGGTGTGGGGATCAAGACCTGTGTTAACAGCAGACTGGACCAATGAGTCATACTCACTGGACGAAAATTTGAAATTTGAGCCAATACCACTATTCAGCCCTCTTAGTCATAGCCTCAACCAGGTCCTGAAGCTCAAAGTAATGGCTTATTTGGCTGTCTCACGCTGTGGGGCTCAGAGATGTGGACCCAATGTCCCAAACCTTTGAAGATATTCCCAGCAGGGCAAGGTGAGGTGATTATCATTCTCTTGCTTTGAAGGATTGGAGTCGAGCTGCTCTGGGCACTGGCTGACCTTCACAAAAAATAAGATAAATGGGGAAAAAAAGAAAAACAGAGAGAGAAAGAGATGGAGGCAGTAAATGGACTGCACCTTCACACAGTGTAGAAAAGAACCAATGACATGGTGGCAGGACAAACATTAGGAAAAATTCAATTGCCTGTAGTAACATTAGGAGTGGGCTTCCACATTACAACCTTAACACTGGCAGAAACACAGGCTTGCAGACTCAGCAAAAAGAAGAAATGACATTACAACATGGTGTAAGAATGTAACTCAACACCTACTTTTTGTGCACAGCCTGAACCCCATAATGAAGAGACTATCTTTTCAAAGGTACTTGTACCCACTGTCACCACACCCTTAAACAGAGGTATAATGTGAAGCTATATTTTGTAGTTATCACCAAAGACATGCAAGGCCTTGGCTGCCCATCACCCAGTGAGCTATGACCTAGGTCAGGAACAGGCTACTGCCTCTGAAAGTCAGTTAGAGATGATTAGAGTACTACATGGTACATGTGAGGAATTTCACCAGTATATGGGAATGACAGTGAACAGGGACAATGCCTATTAATTCTCATGTGCAATAAGGCTGCACACCCAGCAACCATGTCAGCCTCCATACACACAATAGCTGGGCACATGAATAGTGAATAAGTAAGCTGGACACCAAGTGCTGTAGGAAGCTATGTGGATTCACTAAGAGCAAGGTAGCCAGGTCTTGTCTGACTATTATAGCATGCGGTATAACCTCTATGTCAAGGTCTAGGTCCTGCAGCAATCTTAGCCTAATGTCAACAGGTTCCCCTCCATGCAGTGGACCACATCATTGGAGTAATTCTGCATCAAGCTCATGTGTCATAACTTACTTACAATCTATAGGACCATTACCCACACTATCTTTAGGGGATATTAAATATGACTCCTTCCAAATATAAAAGGAATTGTCGACATTAGCAACACAAACTTTATTCAGCCAGAATTCACTTTCTGGATAGTGCCAATGCTTTGTTTTTACCTTATAGCTGAAAAACAATAAACAGACAATATCAGGAAACAAGAAAGAAAGAAAGAAAGGCAGGAAGGAAGCAGAATTATTTATCTCAATGCAAGTGATTTTTTTTTTCTGTGCACATTTAAATTCATCATACTCTGTTGTTCACACAATCACAGTACATCCCTAAACATGTTTCATAAACTCTGCCATTACACATTTCAGTCAAAGCCTGCCAGTATAACAAATATTTGTGCAACTGAACCCCCAAAACACTATACAAATGATAACTGGTAATAAATACATTATGATTTTTTCTTGAAATGTGGAGAAATGTCTGATATACAGTGTAATAAGACCATGCATCACTCAGCATAGTCCACAACTGACACTCTGTGCATCAGTTATTATCTGTGTGACTTTGCAATGTCACATATTGAATGTGATATCCTATACTTCTGGACTAGACTTAACAACGATATAGTATGCATGAGCCTACCATAGAGATTGCCATGTCACTGCCATTGGTCGGCCCCCAACATTATTGTCACTGATGGAAGGAATACTAGAAGAAGTTGCAGAATCAGTGACTGCCTATGGCAGTTGCACTTTATGCTAAGGAATGGTCATGTTGTGCATAATGCAGCAGGCAGCAAACAGGGACATTCAAAAAGGCAACCCATAATCATGAAGGAAACAGCAATGGGCTGTGAACAGACTAAACACCAGCTCAATGACTATCAGTGTCTAGGACAGCTTGGTGTTGAAGAGCTCCTCAGCCACTCTCTGGTGTTTGCAGAGTGTTATCTATAACCAAGGTTCAACTGAGTAGTATATATCACCTAGAAAACAAAATAGGGAGGGGAATCATAGCAAAAAAATGGGGGGGGGGTAATTAATCAATACTATCTGTATCACTTTAGAGCTAAAGAAATCACTATGATTAGAAGCTGTATTAGTAGTGTACACTTAACAACTAAATGACCATGAGAAATCCTCCCATTCAGGGGAAAGATGGTACAATGCGATTGTGTGCCAAATATAGGAATTACGGTAACTGCCAGGATACAAGACTGAAATGTTGATGCACTCCATACATCACACCCTACCTGGGAGATGATAGAATTGTAGCCTTTCCTGTTTTGGTATCTTCCCCCATTGTCCAGATGAGGCCCTAATAACAACATTGGTGATGTCTATCTCATGTTTACCTCAGGAAAGTGTGAACATCCATAGAAGGTATGCATGGTATTGGCTCAGTCCTGAGGCAACACTGGGAAGAGAAATATACTGATACATATGTCAAGAGTGTATTTAAAAATGACTGACATATCCCTAATCAGAATCCTATGAGATACTTAATGTATCCCAAATTGTGCCTCAAAACGAAACAACAAAATAAAAGTTATTCAAAGACAAACACAGTTTGAAAATCTACTTGTCATTTTAGAGTAAATGTGTAATCTGTGACAAGACAAGCTGTTACCTACTAAATCTACTTTTCCAAAAGTTCTGGCATGACTCCTTTCTTTGTACTGACATTGTCAGCAGTCAAAAACAAAACATAAATCTATTTTAATTTTACGAGCTTCAAATATGTACTGGATATCTAATAACAGATGTCATAACTGGATTAGATTTAAAATTTTGGCCTTATTCAAGTACACCAATGACTTTAAAAATGGAACATAAGAGGTAACCTGCATCCGTACAGAGTAGCAGCTATAACTTTAAACCTAAGAGTAATTTGGTAAATAGTGGGGGAGTATGTACAAAAGGATGAAATACCTATTTTCCTAAGCTGTCTCAATAACACTGAAACAACCAACTGACTTAAGTCAACAGAGAAGGCACAGATGCATTAATAACTATAAGCATCCACAAGAGCTTTTGCAAAATGCTTCATCGTATAAAACAATGAAGTCAAAAGTCAGCACAATATATAATTCATAAAATTACATGAGAATCAAACTAAGCAACCATTGGTCAGGTAATTAAATATATATTAATATATATATTCCTACTTACTCTACTCATGGCTTTTCTATTGTGTTAATCCTGGATGATTTCATCCTTTTGTCATCCTCTCTTTTGTTTATTCTCTCCTTACCCAGTGTGCCATTTACATAACCTTTACCTCTCCATCACCTGCTCCTATCTAGCTTCACCTTATTTCCCCTTTTACTCTCCTTTTCACTGGCATATCTCTTCTCTTTATTCTTTATCTTCTTCTTCATCTTTCTCTTACCCTTCCTTGTCTATACTTTCAATCTTGCTTCTTTCTATGTTTGGTCACAATCTCTTTCTCTCTTTTGTGTTATACATTTTCTGTATATAGCTACTGTACTTGTTCACTGCCACAATATTGTTGTTACTACTGTTGCACTAAACTACTATTTTGCAAAATGTTAAGTGAATTAATTATTATCATTATTATTACTATTATTATTATTATTATTATTATTATTATTATTATTATTATTATTATTATTATTATTTTGTTGTTTGTAATGTGAAGCTTTTCTCTCTGGGCCTCCGCTGAAAATGGACTTCTTGTCCAGTTGGACTTTCCTGGTAAGCAAATGTCAAATAAAATAAAATAATAAATACATAAAATACATAACAGAAATAAAAATGTGTATGCATTCCCATCAGTGTAATATATTAATCTAAAATATACAGTTCTAAAACACAATATTGAAACATTGATGTTTTAATACTATACTAATGCAGGTATGTCAATTTCAAAACTGCTTTCAGGATATCCATAGCATTAAAGCCTGCGTGGGCAATTACTTTTACTGTATTTATCAAACAATATCCAGCAGTCTCTGTTTTAGTGCTTAAATCCCCTTTGCTCTTATTTTCTAAAATAACTTGCAGCATCATAAGTTTCAAATTGCATGTCATGTCAACTTCTGTAATATGTTTAAATCAAGCATTAGCAATAACTTGCCTTTTAATGATAGATATATGTCACATAAATGTTCTTTAGTTTTGCCTATATAGAATGCAGAATAGATATCACATCATCCCAGATAAATAGCATTTCTCAAATCACAATCAGTCTAAGTCCTATCAGAAGTTGGTTAAGGGATGTTGTAAACTATTATATTTTAAAATATAAATGCAAAAAGTTACGTTTATTACATGAAAAAGTACCTATTCTCTGACTAAATCTACTATTAATAACATTATTTTGTTCTTCATAGCATAAAAGATATTTTAGATTATGTGCTTTCTTATAACCAAACATCTGATGCTATGTCTTTAACTGATGTTAAAACATTTAAGGATGCCAGATTTTCTGTGAAATTTCCTTACCATAGTTTGTATGTTTGTTATAAGTGAGTGTAACCCTTGTTGTTCTTGTGCTTTGCTCATTACAGTATTTGGTGCATGGTCAAACAAAATAAGTTTGGCAATGTTCCCACACTTTCCATTAACTGATGTGACAATGTGTCAAACAATTTAAAATTTATGGTGTTGCAAGTTATTTTAGAAACTAAGAAAGGTGGCAATGTATGCACTAAAATAGGGAATGCTGAATGTCGTTGGATAAATATATTAAGAGCAGATGTCCATTCAGGGCCAAATGGAATAAAAAGACTGAAAACAGCTTTGAAATTACGATGCCTGCATTAGTATAATTTTTAAACATCAATGTTTCAATGGTATATTTTAGAACTATATATTTAATGTATTGTACAAACGGGAATACATACAAGTTTTTATTTCTATTATGTGCATTTAATTACTTGACCAATGGTTGCTTAGTTTAATTGTTATATGATTTTAGGAACTTGTATATTATAGTGAGTTTTGATTTCTTTGTGTTATACCTGATGAAGCATTTTGCAGAAACTGCTGTGAAAACTTGTAGATATTAAACGTCTATCCCTTATCTGGTGACTTGAGTCAGTTGTTTGTTTCATTGTTTTTGGATATTAAACTCTACTCATCTGTATCCACCAAGCCTTCTTTTTTTATTTGTGGTTTACTGTCTTAATAATATGTTTGTCACATACATCTCAGATCTGGTGCCTTTCTGTAATCCACGTTATTCTCTTAACTTGTTTAACCAGTGGAAAACATTTAAGGTTAAGATATATGATGAAGTCAAAGTCACAATAATTTGTTATTAACTAAATTCAGTTCTAAATCATGAAGTCACAATGATCTACACACTATGCTTATTATTACACTAGCAGGTATGATAGTTATTTAACAACATGTTTAAAAGTTTTATCTTTATAATGTTGAAAATCATGTTGTCGAATGGCCCGTTGGGCGAAGTGCAATGCCAAATTCTAAATGTAGAACATCACCGAAGTTCGAAACTCAGCAAATCGAACATCAGATTCTCTGAGTTTTGAACTCCAATGTCGGACACACAATGTAATGCAGGAGGGCAAGCCCCCCTGCACCTCCACACCCCCCTGCACCTCCACACCCCCCTACTTTAATATTCTAACTCCAAGATCGCACTATAGTGGGGAAAGGATCCATTTCCTGATCCCCACTATAGTGCAACCCACACCCAAAATGCCAAATCTGCAATGAGTGAATGTCACTGTGCATTCGCTCATCACACATTTGATGCATTTTTTTCAGCTATACAAAAACTGGAAAATGTCCTTTCAAACAATCCACATTCACATATGTACAGTATGCACATTTAAAGGTAAACTGTTTAAAATTAGCTTAGTCCATTCTTCTCCAAACATGACTCATTAGTTAAAGTTTCTAGCTCTGGCATCTGAATTAAAGAAGTAGATCATAATGACTATTTCAAAGCCATCTGATCTGGACATGATTTAAACAAGTATGAGATCATATGTGCTTCTTTAGTTTGACATCGCTAGTATTTAACAGACGGTGTTGACAAAAGTTTAGTAATCATGTTGGTGAGTAAACCACATCTGAGGCATTGCTAGCAAAATAATTTGAATTGGGAGTGGCTACCCATTTACACATTTTTACTGTTTCCATTCCCCATGATAAAAGATAAAATTTCCTTGTCTTTAACCTAAACATATCTCTAATTCTTAACAAAACGTTCACTGTCAACAAATTTATGTACACCCACATATTGATATATTGACTCTGAGAAAGCAGAATAAAGAAGAAAAGTATTTTATCTCCTTCTGTATAATTACAGTTTAGTATTCTAAATCCAGGTGGATGTAGGTTGTCAAAATGAAATACATAAACAAAGCAACCTTACTCAAAATACTATTAGCATAAGAAATAGTATTTTTTGTTCCTGTTACTAAAACAGTGTTCCTGAAAAGAGAACTTCAATGGGTAGTCTTCATAAAAGCCTTTCAAGTCTACTCCATTTTGAAGAACAACTGGATTAGTAGAAAGCTGAGCATTGCTACCACTGCACTTTGATACTGCAAGCTAGAAATAGTCTTTGAATCCTCAAATGACTTAGCTATCCTGCAGGAAGGTTTGTCCCAAACAAATAACTAATGCTGAAATCACAGACTGAAATTAAATGCCAAAACATGCATTATTGTGTTCTTTGGGAAGTCATCTACCTCTGCAAGCTACTTCATTCACAGTATGCCCTTATGAGTTGACCCAGTTGAATGGGATTTTTACGTTTTGTGGACAGTGACCTAACTTTCAACTAACATGTATCTGTTGTCGTAAAAATGTCCTGCTCTATTGTTCAGTTTATAAACAATGGAGTTGTATCTAGATCTAGGGATGTCATTGTTCCTCTTTACTTTGTCCACATTAGGCCAATCATTGAGTATAATGCCCTTTTTGGCATGTATATGTCCAGGCAAATGTAATACCTGGAATACCCAAAGAGGTACTTTACAAAAAGTACATATGGCCTAAACAATAAGTCCAGTGTGGAGTGACTTATAGTCCTGTCCATATACTTGTAATCCTACTGCTTGCCAAGAGGTGACCTGTGTCTTACATACAGGGCATTCTCTGACCCATTACTGATGGGCTGACTGCTCATCAATAAGTCAAATAGCAATAGAAATATCCAGTCTGGTACTCTAAACCTATTCTGCAACAACAGTTTTGAGGGACATCTATATCTTGCCAAGGATACTGCTGCTCTGGAACAGACTCCACATACATGTAAAACAATGATCATCCTTGTCTATATTCAAGCACATCTTGGATCTATGGATGGAAAAGAGAAGATGTACCATAGGACTGCCTCTGTATTACTAATGGACAAAGGCAGCCCCTAAATGCTTTTCCCAATTCATGGGTCCCTTAAAATTATCTATGTTGTGTTCCTAGTTATTCTTACCAGAGGTAATATATGATTATCAGTCATGGAATGGGTAAGGCCAATCTAACACCAAATGTGACAGTTAATTCATGCACCAAATGAACAGTTATCTAGGCTTAGAATTACCTGCAAGGGCAGTTAGCATAGTACTTACCTATAAACTTTTGAACCTAATACATAAATTGAAATTTCAACCAGCATAATCCTGCACTTTAAAAAACAGCATCCACCAACCATACATTTTTGGCTTTTAAGTTAACTAAAGGTATTTGTACATATGGTTACAAACCACTGACCTTACAAAATTGCCCTTGTACTTTAATCATTTATTTTCTTGCAGGGCAGCTCTGCCTTCATTCCTGCATCACTAGCTTACTATTGTATTTGATAGAATTCTTCAGAATGGAATTAATCAGTCTACAGCAGATCACTATTATTGCTCCTCTCACTAACTGCTTTATCTGATTGCTATTATGCAAATAATTGGAATTGATTCATTGAGGCTAAAAGAGGCAAACTGTGTCATTACTACTGTAGCACTATCTAATGTCTGAATCTTATTAGGTATCTGCAGACATCCACCGGACTGATTCAGTGATGTAATCCTCTGTTACAGACCTACATCTCAACCTTTTTAAGCAAGAAATCTGGACAAAGCCTTAAATAAAAGTGGGACAGAGGCACAAAAATGGGGACACTATTTAAATATTGCTCCTACAAATAGGAAACTTTGTAGAATAACAGGTTTTGCATGATCATGCATTTTCTATTTTATTTCTCATTTTTTTTTACTTTTTAAATACATTTAAATTAATTCCATAGTATTTATACATAATATCTTAAATAACTATGTACACTATTTACATTAGCCTGACACTATAACAGATCTTAATGTATACAGTTACTTTATAAGTATATCCAATCCATTATCAGAGTGTCTGATCAATTATTGTATAGTGTCAATCAACGATAAGACTTTTCCCCAAGGGTTGTTGATAAATGGCTTTGGATAAATTCTTAGTTCTTTAATTTTAATTTCCAGTAATGCTGTGGTCTTCAATAGGCTGTAGAAGTCTTCCAAAGTTGGTATTGTGTTTGTATTGCATCTTGTTGTTATACACTTCCTTGAAATTGCAAGTATAGTCCATACTAGATACATGTTTGACCTATTCAAATGAGGACATCTGTTCACATTTAATAATACAAGAGCTTTAGTTAAATAAAATGATTAATTAAATAAAGCATGCAGAAAGTTATTAATACCATTCCAAAATGGCTTAATTTTAACACAAAGAAAATGTGATTCCAATCTGCAATGTGTACTTGCTCACATCTCCAACATATTCCTTCTATGGAAGAATTAATTTTACTGATTCTGTCTGGGGTTAAGAATGCTCTGTGCAAGCATTTCCAATTAAAAACTTTCCAGTATTGTATAAAGGATGTATATTTTATCGATAATAAGATATTTGTTTTAATACCTTCAGTTAACTACATTGAGTGTCCTTTTGTTATAAATTTCCAATATGAGGTTTTGGGTATTGTTTTATAGTTTATTAATATTTTGTAAAATTTTGAAATACTGTTTCCCATGTCAAAGTCATTATATATGATTTCATATATGTATTTTATAAATTTAGGTATTTCTTTGAATGAAGAATTGTTCATTATTCTACTTAAATCTTGCAAATATGACAAAATACTTTGTAAAGTTAGACAGTCCTGTTGTGGAATTTTGTATGTTGTTTTTATTACTTGCATATCTAAAACGTTTAGTTCTTTGATACATTGGAGCCAACAAAAAATCCTTTTCCAGGAATTAATAATTTCTCTATATAGTTTATGTGGAAGGTTCTTTGTGACTATAAATGGTGTTAAAAGATCAAACCAGATTTTTAAATTCATATTTGCATTAAAAATTTTCCTAAATGAGTCAATGTAATAATTAATCACATGAGTTTTAGTGGGTATAGTTATGTTATAATACATACTAACACATATGTGCCATGGCAAATTGTTTTTATCTATTTGAAATTTTTTTTTGTAAATCAAATTCATTTATTGGTATTACAGTTAGTAAGTCTTTCCAGTTTGCAGAGTAATTTGGACTTATCCAGTCTGAGATTGTTTTAGATATTGATGTTTTTTTATATGGTTTTATATCAGGAAAGTGTAATCCTCCCTGTTTCCATAGTCTGATATGATAAATTAAAGCTATTCTGCTTCTTTTGGGAAACCATAAAAATGTTATTAGGCATGAATTAATTTCTTTAATTATATTCCTATCTGGTAACAGTTGCATTGCCAAGGCTATATATAGGATCATGGGCAGTAAAACCATTTTATTAACTGTTGTCCATCTTCAAATGTTAATATTATTTTGTTCCATTTTTTCCACA
Organism: Protopterus annectens; assembly: GCF_019279795.1. Taxonomy (NCBI): domain Eukaryota; kingdom Metazoa; phylum Chordata; order Ceratodontiformes; family Protopteridae; genus Protopterus; species Protopterus annectens. The sequence continues at coordinate 938,116,085 of NC_056734.1, read as the reverse complement.
GAGATTTTAATTGTATTGATGATATTATTGTAGTTTTATTAGACTAACTCATTATTATCCTTGCATAACTCAATTCCTAGATATTTTAAGGCATATTCTTGCTTCCCTATGATGTGATCCCCCTTAGTCTGCAGTTCTTTTTTTTTAATTTAAAAATACATTTTTTTATTTTGATTTATTGAAATGGAGTCCTAAAGTCATGTGAAATTTGTCAATTAATATATCCAATTCTTCTAATGTCTCTTTTGTATTAGATAATGTTAGTAATATATCATTAGCAAATAGCATTTCTTTAAAATTGTATTGTTCATAAATATCTATTCCTATGATTTTTATATTGTTACAAATTGAATCTGCTAATATTTCAATAGTCAGCGCAAATAGAATCAGTGACATGGGACATCCTTGTTTAGAGTCTTTTGTTATATGTATAGATTCAGAGGTAAAATGACCTAACTTGACATATGCTAAATTATTTGTGTGTGTGTGTGTATATGTGTATATATATATATATATATATATATATATATATATATATATATATATATATATATATATATATATATATATATATATATATATAGATGCTGTGGTGGTATGGTGGTAGTGTTGTTACCACACAGCAAGAGGTTTTCCCGTTCCATTCTCGGCTTGGCTTGGGAGGGCCTTCTGTGTGGAGTCTGCATGTCCTCCCCATGGTTGGGTAGCATTCAAAAGACATGCGTGCGTAAATGGGTGTGCCTTCGTTGAAGGTTGGGCATCGAGCTGGCACATCGGCGTTTCATAAAAATCTACTGCCAATCATTAGCGGACCGGAGTTCCGCTGTGGCGACCCCTTACCGGGAAAAAGCTGAAAGACAAACAACAACAACAACAACAAATATATACATATATATATATATATATATGGGATCCGGACACATGCTCGGCTAGCATATGTCCGAATCACAAAGCACTGAACACACATACACGGAAGCGCTTAACATCGACAAGCACTTCCGTGTATGTGTGCCTGTCAGACTACAGTGCGGGTAAGGGGAAATTCCCTTTTCCCAACTGTAGTGCAATCTCAGAGTGAGAATATTAAAGTAGTAGTAAACATAGATTTATTTATTTTTTGAACTACACATAAACGGAAGCACTTTTCAATGTGTTTGATGTTTTGTGATTCGGACACATGGTAGTCGAGCATGTGTCCTAGATATATATAATATATATATATATATATATATATATATATATATATATACATACATATATATCTATATATATATATATATATATATATATATATATATATATATATATACACACACACACACATATATATATTCTTTAGGAGATGAACAAAGGATGCAGGAAATTCAAACAGCATTAGGATTTTGAATAAATACTCCCAATTTAGGGAGTCAAAGGCTTTCTCTATATCTAAGCCAATTATGAGTGTTTCTTTATTTTTTTTTATTAACATAATCTATAAGAGAAATTATCCTTTTAATATTGTCATGTGTGTGTCTATGATATATAAATCCAGTTTGATCATTATTTATTGTTTTGGATAGTGGTATTTTCATTCTGTTAGTTAATATTGTCATAAATATCTTATAGTCATTATTTAATAATGATATAGTTCTATATGAGGTACAGAGGTTTGGGGATTTGTTTTCCTTTAGGACTGGTGTGATTAAGGAATATCTTCAAGAGGGTAGCATTAAAGCTTGTGACTGAATTTCTAAAGCATGCATTTTCTGAAGGTTATAAAGCATGAAGCTCAAATGTCTGTCATTATTTTCTACCTTTAATGATTTTCCATTAATTTGCCAGAAAACCACTATTTTATGAAAAACAGGCCAGAAATATGAGACAAAAATCTGTACAGTTGAGAGCTATGGTTATATACCAGGTATTAATATTAACATAGTTAGTAACTAACTTTGGTAATGTAAGTAGACTAACCCTGTATGTAACTTATATAAGCTGTGTATTCAATTATCATTATCATATCTACGTTTTCTCATTTTATGATTGAAAATATATTTTGTGAGTACAGTGGAGCATGTCTCTCAGGGCTTCACTGGAAATGGATCTCTGCCTAGTAGTACAGCTTTCTTACCATATCATACATCGATACACACACACACGCACACACACACACGCACACACACACACACACACACACACACACACACACACACACACACACACACACACACACACACACACACACACACACACATATACATGCATAAATGTATACATATATGCATAACATTCTTGAGCTTGTCAGCTTTGTATAATCCACCTCCTTCCTCCTCCAACATCCTGTGGATAGAAACTCTGCTTTCATCATTCCTTACAAGCCATTAATCCACAAATCCCTTCCTCATACTTTCATGGTTCTCTTTAGTGGTGCTTTTATTACCTCACTTTTCTCTTCCTTACTCGGTGATCCCTAAAAATGTTCCTCGCGGATCAGTGCTCAACCCAAGTTAACAAATATAATAAAATAAATGCATACATAGATCATACATTTGTTCTTTTATTGCTTTATATTTGCATTCCAGCTTTGTACCTACCTAGTACTTTTGGTGCTACTAATAAAAATAAACTTTTCTTTAAGCCTCCTGTATTAGCACTTTGTGTTGCATTTCCCACTACCCTCCCACAACTCTAATCTAACTACTCATTGAGTGAGCCCTATGAATGGAAAATACCATTACTGCTACCACCCCATTGCCTTGCCTTGAAGCTGTACACATTGCTTAGTATCACATATCATGGCCTTATCTTCAGAAGATATAACAAAGGTATGCACGGCCCCTTGGTATCACATATCATGGCCGTATTTTCAGATGATACATTTAGTTATGTACGACCCCCTAGTATCACATATCATCGACTTATCTTCAAATGATATAACAAAGGTATGTATGACCCCATATGTACAGCCTGTACTGCCCACACTCCTATGAGATAGTGTATCCATCAGTCTTCTGTCTTGAATCCTTTTGTATCTGCTTATAGTCTGTCTTCTTAGCTACACTTCACTATTGTTACCTCTGTACTTTTTTAATCTGGCATTCTCCCCTATCCTTAAAATCAGACAAAACCAGAGCTGCTCCTCCTTTTTATTATGTGACTCCTGCCATGTGTGGTACCCACTCCTGTATTTTGGACACTTGACCATTAAGCATTGCCATCATCAGCTGCCCTGTTGACCCATTTGTTCCTTTCAAAACGTAATCTGTCTAGGCATGGTGCCACCATTTTGGTAGAGTTATTTTTCTCTTTATATCCTACCCTGTCACACATGCCCATTTATTGCCCTGGGGATTGCAGGTGCATGAGTTACAGTTCAGGACTATCACTAGCATATGCAAGTGACATAAGCCAACAAGTGTCCCTTTCCCCTTCTAGTAAATACAGCTATATCACCTCACTCATCTCTTGACAGACCATTCTGCTATGAGCAGTAAGGGGGACACAACCCCTTCACTCCTCTGCCACCCCAGTCAAAACCTAGAGTACCAAGACCACTAATCATGCTATAGACATGTAAGTCATAGATAGGGTCTAATGATATATGCCATGGAATAAACACATTGGAGAATAATATTTCATCTGCGATAATGCGACAACTGAAAGCAGAAATCATCTCCTGTATTCTCATTATGCAAACCTACCTTTTTCTGAGATTCTGATCAGAAACTACTACTACTCCACCACCACCCCCTGCACACCCACACACACACACACACACACACACACACACACACACACACACACACACACACACACACACACACACGCACACACACACACACACACGCGCACACGCACACACACACACACACACACACACACACACACACACACACACACACACACACACACACACACACACACACACACAGCAGCAGCACCAGCAGCAGATGACATGGGGGAGATTGACCTGCCCTAAGCAGGCAAACCAGAAAATAAGAAAACAGAAAAAAGAATAGTTGGGACAGAAAAAAAACATTACACTTGTTACTCATAGTTTCCTGTCCTGACAATCCTGTTCAAAAAATATATATATAAAAAAACATTACACTTCTTACTCATAGTTTCCTGTCCTGACAATCCTGTTCAAAAAATATATAAAAAAAAAACATTACACTTGTTATTCATAGTTTCCTGTCCTGACAATACTGTTCAAAAAATATATAAAAAAAAAAAATCTTGTTGAGAAGAAAAGGAAATTGTCACGTGTACATGAACTGAGTGGTTTATAATGTGTTTCTGTTTTTAGTCTGAAACAGTCCAATTGTTCCGAATGACTTGTGCAGTAAATCTTCATGCAGAGGCTCCAATTTTCTTCTGATCCCACTGAAACCTTCCAGCTCTGGTCCTTTCAAGAAGTTCCCGCCCGATATTTTGTCCATGTAATTTCTATTAACTCCCACACCCTGCTCTGTTTCACACAACATCACAGGATCTCAGTGTTGAACCCACAACTGCATCATTTCTGCTTTATCTATCACTTGCACAGGACTGAGAGTGAGACTAACTCATCTACTTCTGCTTTCTTCTGTCCTATTAGTGACTGTTGACTCCAGGTACTCCCCTTCCTGTTTAAGTTTGTTAACAGAGGTGTAGGTGTGTGTGTGTGTGTGTGTGTGTGTGTGTGTGTGTGTGTGTGTGTGTGTGTGTGTGTGTGTGTGTGTGTATTATGAGTACACTGCTGCTCTCAAACCCTATCAACTCTACAGGCATCACACAATGACCCTTTATATATCTGCCCTCTCACAGTTACTCTATTCCATCCCAGCATGACTGCTTGTCAAATATAACTATATTCTGATAGGGAAATCCAAATTTATTTTGCACCTTTCTTACCTAGAATTCAGCTAGCTGAGGTAATAAACTGTGATTTCGATTCTTCACCCCAGTTATGCTTTCAGTTATTCATTAGATTTTTCTTGCACACTACCTTATTTGTTATTTATTTATTTGCAGTTTAACTAGGGACGTCCACTGGGCCATACAGAGCCCATTTTCAAAGGAGGCCCAGGGAGAAAAGCTCCACATTGCAATAGAAAGTAAAAATCATATATTCTACATTGGCAATATACAGTTATCAGATAAGTTAGTTTACAGTTCTGAAATTAGCTATCAACTCAATAGTCAGACAAATTCCAGTGACAGATTACCATAATACATTGGTATTGTAAAATTGTTAGACAAAATTAGATTACAGATTTGAAGCATAATTAGTAATTCAGTAGTTGAACAAATAGCAGTGACAGAATACAGAGAATTTTTAGAGATACTCATTGCATGGAGGAGTTTTAGGCATACAGTAGGGAGAAAGATGTATCTTTAGTGCAAGGTTCTTAAGGAGGTTGAGTGCAAGAGCAGTTCCAGATGGAAGAAATGTATGAGTGTAGAGCAATCCTGAAGTTGACAGAATTTTGGGTTGTTCTGATAGCTAATGGGAGAGCATTCAAATTTTTTGCCATGGAATAAGCACCTATTCTCGATTCTGTCATGCAGCAACATTTGTTTATCTTCCGTTATTCTCAACCCTGTCATGTAGCTCACACATTGAATGACATCATACAGTTCCTTTAATACTCACTGTACTCCCCTACAGCCTTTTATCTCTCTTCTCCCTTGTTGCCAATCAGGCTCGTGGACAAGCTAATATTTAGCCTTAAGGAGACTTTCTGTTTTCTCTCAGCAAGTGCCATCTTAACTGTAAGAGCAATTACTGCTTCATCTGTTCTTTTCAGCTACATAATTGGTGACTAATGCTCTTCTCACATACTATTTAAACTCCTGCTGATATTACACCCCCAGCTAGCTTACAAAATGGTCAGTGTATCCAAGACTGAGCGTTCTCCCTGAAATTCTTAGGCTGTTTCTTACATGATATTTCCATACTACATTTCACGGTTTGCAGTAATGCTTTTCAACATCCATTCTTTCTGCCCTTGTTTTTTCCTAGTGGTGATATTACCCTGACGTTGATTCTGTTCGCTTTCGTACACTTTTCCGAATGTTTTTCTTTCTGCCCTTGTTTTTCCTAGTGGTGATATTACCCTGACGTTGATTCTCTTCGCTTTCGTACACTTTTCCGAACGTTTTACTTTCTGCCCTTGTTTTTCCTAGTGGTGATATTACCCTGACATTGATTCTCTTCGCTTTCGTACACTTTTCCGAATGTTTTTCTTTCTGCCCTTGTGTTTCCCTAGTGGTGATATTACCCTGACGTTGATTCTCTTCGTTTTCGTACACTTTTCCGAACGTTTTTCTTTCTGCCCTTGTGTTTCCCTAGTGGTGATATTACCCTGACGTTGATTCTCTTCGCTTTCGTACACTTTTCCGAACGTTTTCTGCAGCCTCGTGATCTATAGCACCACTCATTCACCTTGCTAAACAGCAAACATGCCGTGCACTAAGATCACTAAAAAGTACATGCATTTTCAAATACTTTGGTTACACAACAATGCTGGGAAAGATGAAAGGGCAATGAAGAAGGGGCGGCAGAGGCTCAGTGCATATATAGCATTTCTGAAGTAATGAATATGGATTCGTTAGAACATACAATGGTTCTTAACAGGCAGGCATTACATGTTTTCTACAGTCTATTTGACTTCATTCTCCAGAATAACTGCATTGGAGAAGAACATACCATTGTATATATCAGTGACGTTAGGGTCGTTTTACTGTTTTTATATATATATATATATATATATATATATATATATATATATATATATATATATATATATGTATATATACAGATATTCATAATATATAAGTCAAGCTTGTAGGAGCAAAACATTGAAGAGTAAGGAGGAAGTGCAATGGGAAGAAGTATAAAGGAAAGGAAGCAGTAACCAAGGTAACATGGTAGGGTAAGCCATTGTGGAGATGACTGTAAACAGAAGTGTAGAATACTCTAATAGAACAAAGCAAAAGAAAAGATATCTGCTTATTTTTCACTTTCAGGTAACCCACTGTTGGATGATGTTAGTGCATCTTTTTTTGTCCAAGGTAAAATTCCCATCCTCAGACATCTAAAGACAAGCTTTCAGACTCATGGTTTCTCCTCCATCCCATATCCAGTCACATACTGTGTATTCATGAATGATGCCTGCCCTCAGAACTAGAGTTTGGTATTTGATCTTGGTATCTAGATGGTATCTATATCAAGTTTTATCTATACTACCCTTGTCTGCACAGGATTTCAATGAGTACTCTGTTTTCTATTTTCCATTTAAACTTTCCATGATGTCTGCATACAGGTTTTTTTCTTTTATGAGAGCAGGCATATCCTCAGTTTGCACTATATCGCACCTACCCTGTCTGATCTATTCCTTTTTTGTGTAATACTCTGTCTCCACTTATCTCAAATTAATGTTGCTTACTCCAGTCAACGACTCTGTCAGTAAGCTTGTAGTGTGGGGTTTTCTCCTCTGGTATCCACTGCAAAGGATCAGTTGAAATTATTAGAATTAATACAAATATAAATACAATAAATTCATGTATTCTTGAATACACAAATAATCTGTTAAGTCTCTTTATATACTTATGCTTCCAAACACAAACGTCTTGCAACAGATATTCAGCTTTCGCTCTAGTATCATCATGTATTTCTAGAAACTAATTTCCTTTCTCATTATTAATGATTTCAAATCATACCATAATGGGTTCTTTAAAAAATCTTTATATAAGTCTAAGTTGTTTGATGTCACAAATTCTTCACTAGTTCTATGGCATATGGTAGGTCACCTTCTGTTATAGTTTATGAAAATTGCACAGTGATATTTTAACATCCTAATAAAATAATATCATGCATAAAGTAGATGTGATTGAATCCATTTCTATGCATTATCTTTGTGTTTTGCTCAAGTTAACATTGTGAGTTTAGTTGCCAAGTGAAGTATTTGAGGAAGCTTTAACATAAATATGTGGAAACTACTATTACATAATAGTTTTTGCACATTTAGAATGCAAATGTTTTTCCACAAAGCTTTTGATGTCTTTCTGACAACACATCCAAAATTACTTATCTGCAATAGTTACTTGTTTCATGTCACAAGACTGGATCTTGGAAATAACTATTGTCGAAACTTTTGACAATATAATATATTTTTCTTATTGTCGGAGTTCTGAATTCCAAAGATGTTCACTTTCTTCTGTATGCTGAATTTTGTTTCTTGAGAAAATTGCAGTGCTTCCTTCATTGCTTACGAAACTGACCGTGATGTTGAATTTCATCATATACTTGTGCAGAATTAGATCTAAATACAAAGAATCAATGAAAATCTGAAAACAGTGTTGCTCAGATAGAAGGCAATATTGTTCACAAGAGACATAATGGCCTTTACTTGTTCTGTTGTTATTGTAAAGGGTATATCAGAATGTTTCTCTAGTAGTTCAGCAATATCACTTTATTGCACGGATGATATATGTATTCATATTACATGTACTTTCTTAGCAGAGTTGTCTGTGCTCTGTCGATTTATGTTTATCATTATAGTCACTTGAAATATATTACCTGGCTGTAAGTCTATCACTATAAGCCATACACTTCTCTGTTTTACTCTTTTTATATCATATGAAATGTATAATTTGAATGTTTGATATCTGGAATATAATTCTGTGCTCTACAGACACCCCCTTGAAATTTAACATGAATAAATGCTTGTCTGTCTTAATGGATAAGATTGTTTAAGAAAAGTCTTATAATAGATTTTTTAATTAAAAAGCAATACTGTTTATGCTAATAACAAGTTCTAGGAAATATGTAGAAACCTGGATTGTAAGTAAAAACAGCATGGTCTGCTTACTCTGCTAAGTCTCCAACCTGCTGGATAAAGTGCTAAATCAACTAATTCTTATTAGGGTACAAACAATGGAATTGCATTTAAAATATTTTAACAAACTGCTTCACGGTTTCCTCTACAATTGTATTTTTTGTAGTGTCTCCCCTTAACAGTCTCCTATAGTCAAAAACTTTTTTCTTACATCTTTCTTAGCTATCTGTCTTCAGGCTGTATCTTCTTTGATATTATGTCCATGATCTCTGGTGTTTCCATAAAGAAGATTCTTGTTTTCATGAAGACGTATGGACATTTTGATAGTGTGCCAAAATGTTGTTGCTTTCTCAGGTTCAGACATATAATATTTTTTTAGTCATTCATGGCATGCCTCTGGTGTTTATTTAATACACATTTTCCTGTTTATTAAAGAGCTATTTCATCTTATGTAATTCAAAGTATTTAAAATATTAAGTGTATATCAGGGGTGTAATAGCTCTTTTTGCACTTTTCTTTTAAGCTTTTTAAACCATAGCAAACTACAGTTTATGCCACACATAAAGTGCTACAGGGCTTCAGTTCTGAAGTCTGACTACAAGTGTAATACTGACCTTCATTTCTCTCAATACCTAAAATACATGGGAGATGTAGAGCAATACATATCTCTGTTTCTGGCTGCCAATGTAATACCATCATTCAGAAAGTGACAGTAAGGCACTGAAAACCAATCAGGAACTGGCACTAATGCCCCTTAACACTTTGCATCCAGGGTGGCTACCCCTTCACCCCACGAAAGCTAAATCCGTATAGAACTGCTTACAGTAAACATGATGGAATCTTAACACTTGATTGAGAAGAATAATAACATTTGTGTTATTATTGAAATGATAGGATGTATACACTGCCAACTTGTGCATTATATAAAGCTGTACAAGCTGCTTTGGGAAGTACACACAACTGTGAAAGCTACATTGTGCAGTCTACAAAGCCATGCATGGCTTGGCTGTCCTGATAAACAATCTTAGCTGGTGCTCAGTAATGCAATTCCAGTCTTCTGATCAGTGAGAGATTGCATGCCACATGCACATGCAATAGTCAGGGGAAGAGACAATGTTAGGTTGTTGTACTGGTTTGCTGGATAAATCACTCATTATGACAATTCATAGTCAGTACTAGGCAACTGTCTGTCACAGTAGTACACAAACTACATAACTGTATACAACAATTTTAGTTGTATGCAGTTATGGATCTTCAATAAGACAGAATCTCCATAGAGTGAATAGAAGCAGCTTCATCCTGCCAGGATCGCTGGTCCAGGTAAATGTCATTGTATCAGAATATATGACCATTCGCCTGTGTGTGAAAAGGAGGTATAGTAAGTATGATGTCGACTCTTTGATTATGCACTGAAGCAGGCATTTGGGTCTGGAGGATGACCACGTCCCGATGTGACGTGGTTGGTATGAATGAGGAGATAGTGGATGCAGAGTGTACAGGTACTGGATGTGCATATTTACTTGTATATGTACTTGTGTGGGTCTAATATACATGAGCAAAATCCCAAACAGCCGACTTTCATATGGTCAAGACTATATGATTGACTTTTGGAATTTCGAACATGGTTTAAAAAAAACACAAAGGAAAAACTTACCTACAAATTGCTAGTAGGGGGCTTGTCCCCCTGCACCCCCTGCAATTTAAATATACCAACTCCGAGAATGCATTACAGTGTGGAAGATGGAAATCTTCCCATTCCAAACTATACGGAGATGTCCGTTCAGAATGTTCAAAATCCCAAAAGTCGATCATATGGTCATATAAAAGTCAACTTTTTGGGATTTTGATCATCTGTAAGGGACTCACTTGTGTACATATACATGTTTACATGTCTATATGTGCATGCATGATGACTGTCTGTGACCTCTAGCATGAGATGTGAGAGGCTAATCACAACATAGCCTTGTGGTGTAAAGATTCTGCTCTAATTATTCTGCTCTGCCTGATAAAAACTTATGTGCTTGTATGTGTGTGCATTACTGTCTTTATATGTCCACTTGCATTTGTGCGTTTGGGGTGAGGTATGTATGCTTGTGTGTAGCCTGCTAGGTGCCTACACTACCTTCTAGTACTGGTTAGTAAGAAACTCAAACTTCCCAGATGAACAGCTGGATGATTGGACAAACAAACTTCCCAGATAGACAGCTTATTGTGATGCAAATTTTTATTCATTTATTTACTGATGAAGTCTGACATAGAATGAAACAATTTTCAGTGGAGGCCTGGGGGAAAATGCTCCAGACACATGTCTTACAAACATGGGAGGAAACCGGAACACCCGGTAAAAACCCATACGAATGCAGGCAGGACATGCAGACTCCACTCAGAAGGCACCCAACCTGAGAATCAAACCCATGAACCTCTTGCTGTGAGTCAACAATGTTAATTGCTGCACCACTGCACCGTCCATTAAATTGTATAATAAATTAATTATAATTATAAGAAACACAACATAAACCTTTGGTCATTGGGTGTAAATTTGATTTATAAAAAACACAGCATATGTATCCCTTTGTATCTATGTGTTACTCGCTGCCATTACATCCTGTATCTATGTAACATATGGTATCTATGTCCAATCATTCTGTTGTAAACGTGGAGCTTTGCTTCCCAGGCCTCCGCTGAAGAAGGACCTCTGTGCAGTCAGATTTTCCCAGTAAACAAATGTAAAATAAATAAATAAAATAAATAAATTCCTTTTTAAGTAGATGTACAGCTATACAAACTGTGGATTGCTGTCAACCACTTAGTAGCAATCAGGGCAATTTGGCTTATCTGTGTATAAAGAGTTGCATTGTTGCACCATTATGTCTGAATACCAGATATTATTTCATTTGCATGCTGATTTTACTACTCTTTTCTTATTGCTTTAGCATGCTAAATTGTTTGACTTGAGTTCAAATAAATTCATACAACAAAAATGCATTCCCTTGCCACATTTATTTCTGCATTTTCCTTCAGTTGTGGAATCTTGCAGTAGAAAACAGCTGTAGACATGATTTCTGCAATGTGTTCAATATGAAAGTATGTTTATGGATATGAGTCAGTGATACGTGAATCACAGAAAACCTGCATGCATATGGCATAAAAGAATGCAAATTAAATGACGTCCTTGACATAATACATGCAGTCCATAAACGTAACTCTTCACTGCAGCCAGCTATGAGTGAGACATAAAATGATGTGCTTCTCAGTGCTCATGTCTTTTGAATATCTTGGCATAAGAATATGACAACTGCAATGAGCAGGTATAGCAAGAGCTAAAGTCAGCCCTATTGCAAAATATGGAGCATCTGGTGTAAAGCACAGAGTATCTCACAGGCCATGGAGTATCAGGTGCAATGCACAGAGTACCTCACAGGCCATGGAGCAGCTGGTCCAATACACAGAGTACCTCACAGGTCATGGTGCAGTGTGCGCAATGCACAGAATACTTCACAGATCATGGAGCAGCAAATGCAGTGCAGAGAGTACCTCACCAGCCATGGAGCAGCTGGAACAATGCACAGAGTACCTCACAGTTCATGGAGCAGCTGAAGAAATACACAGAGTAAATTACAGGTCACAGAGCAGCAGGTGCAATGCAGAGAGTACCTCACAGGGTATGAAGAAGCAAAAGATTGTCTGGTTCAATTCTTCACTGTGGTGCCTTCTGTGCAGAGTCTGCATGTTCACTCTGCATTTCTGTGGGTTTCCTTCAGGTGCTCTGGTTTCTTCCCACATTCCAAAGACATGCAGTAGGTGGATTGGGCACTTTTAACTGGACATAAGTGTGAGAGTGGGTGTGTGAATGTGTGGTGTGGAAGAACAGCTCTGGCAAGGCTAACCACCTGGTGGTGTGAACCTTGACTCTAGATGATTGTCACTGTTGAAGTAACTGCCTAACCCCATGTGCAAAATTGGAAAAAGGGTTGTGGATGAATGAATGGATGGATATCGACAGATAGGTGTGTGTGTGTGTGTGTGTGTGTGTGTGTGTGTGTGTGTGTGTGTGTGTGTGAGCATGTATGTGTGGGTGTGGGTGTGTGTGGGTTTCTGCGCAAGTGCATGTATGCAACATGAAATGTTGAATCCAGTATAACACGTCCTAGGACCTTGATGTTAGAAAACCAGACTAATTGGTGGTAGAGGATATACCACATCCTATGGTGGATGCTACAGGCAGGTGCTGTTTAGTATTTTGTGATTAAGGTGACATAAACTTAGTATTATGAAGTAGTTTACTGACACGTAGTCAGACTCCCACATGTGCTCTTAAACACATTTTCAGTTAAATTTGACCATTTATTTCAGATATAGTACCCTTTAACATGATCTACTAGCCATCCCACTTTCTTGTATCATTCAGCCCAAAAAATGCTCATTTAGAAAGATTGCGAGAGAAAGAGAAGCAGAGTAGGTGGTGTTTCCTGTCTAATGTAGTTCTAGGGTATATGGGTAATAAAGACACAGTAATGACTTTTACCCTTCTGTGGCTGTGTATGTTTACTTATATGGATAAATTGTATAGCTGAAAAGTAAGCACAAAATAATAAGATTATGAATGCAGGTAAGGGCCATTGGGTCAACTTACATTGCTTATTTCTTTTCTCACTACAGAAGCTACAGATCTTGTTGATCTAATAGCATGTTCTTATTCAGATTGGAACAATTACTACTTCATATATATTTTGTCAGGTAATGCCATTATGCCTTACATCTCCTCTCCTGAGTGAGTAACCCATCTCCATCCCACAGCCATCAATTTATAAGGATAATTCTCCAAATGGATGTTGAAAAACATTACCTAAGTAAATAAGTAATTTATATGAATTGTGTTATATTTTCTCATGTGTTATTGAGTTCCTGTAGTATTTTCCTACCAATATGCAGTAGTAAAAGCATTTAGTTAGGTGTTACCTGTAATGAGAAACTCTTTAATTTCCCATCAAAGCTTCAACCATCTTCTAGTATATGAATATATTATACGGGCTTGGGTCAGTGGAAGGTCCCTACATCTCCGTTATCATAGTATGTGCACCTGATATCAGATCATACAATGAATACAGACATCTAATATTTAAGCAGCATTTATGATCTTCCATCAAATTGTCAAGTTTTAATATGAGATGCATTACCAAACAGTCTGATATATAAAGGGAAGCACATTGCATAACTTGTGTTATTTGAGTAACAAGTCTGCAGACTGTTTTATCAAATTATACATTTTGCTCTCAAACATTATTTTTCAGAATGGTGCTCTTTTTATTAGTGGTGATTCACTTAAGACACTGGAAAGTTTTTTATTGTTTCTTCATTTTCCTTTTTTAAATTAATATTGGTCTCTCTTTGCCTGGCTTCTATTGTTTGGAATGTACACAGGGCCATTCTCTGATCTGACTTTAATCTATCCCCAGGATTCAATCAACTCCTTGTAGGCTTTGCAGAGAGCCTACACAGAGTTTACACATTAGTATGATGGTGCACAGCAATGCATGTTAATGAGGTGGGGAGCCTAAGCTAGGTTTCTTGTCTGGCAACAGTGTTGCTGGCCAGAAAACCATGTAAGTGAATGCGGATATCAATTCCATGTAAAACAGAGCTCCTACAGTCTGCAGAGTTGCATGGAATGCCACAATGACCACCAGGATTCCCATAGATAGCTGTGAATCTGTTAGTGCAACATATCTCCACAAAGGCCAACATATATTTGCCATAGATGTCACATAGACATGTGGTAGAATGAAACTCAAACATACTTTTCACCCTCTGTGAGCAAGGTATGGGGACAAAGGCATACATAATGGTGGGGTAAAGGCCCAAAAATAGGGAGAGGTTTTTAATATTGCACTTCCAAATTTAGAAAGTAGATAGACATAATAGTTGGTATATTAGCATGAACTTTCTGAAGAGCATGAAGTTTGAAACTTAAATGTCAGCCATCAGTTTCTGACTTCACTCCACAATGACATGCCAAAAATTTGCCAGAAAACAAACTTGTTATTAGGAAAAAATCACTAATATGAGGCAAAAACTGGGCATTCTGCACAAATCTGGACAGTAGAGTTACATCAGTCCAGATATCCCAGTGATATGGTACAACGCCACATATTTGATAAGGAAAACATCTGGACATCCTTGGAATATTTAGACAGTTGAGTGGTATGCATGTGACATATATGGTCCAAACACAGTACAGGAAATTGTAACTACAGAGCAGAGTGGTATCCCATTCCTGGCATTCTGTACTGAAGCTGTGTTAATGATCTGTGACGAGGTATGGACTGACGTAAAATGATCACTTATGGGAAGTGTGTGCATTGAATAGGGACACACAAATGAATTGCAGGAATGAATACAGGGAAGGAGGACAGGATAAACTCCCTCATGTACAGCAGAGAAGGACATGTCAATGGAAGATGGTTGTAGCAGCAACACCAAGCACATAATAATATGGTACAGTAGGGACTGCACAGTGAAAATCCATTGTCTGTGATTGTCATATGGGGTACATAACAATGGGAAGGATGTCTGTGTGAGATAGGTATCCTTACACGAATAATGCAGAGGACATCTGTGATGATATGAGGTAGTGCCATCTGTGCCAGGGAGAGCAGGGCAGTGCCTGTGTAACATATGCCAGCATAGCTAGCTGGAGTTTTTGTAAAGAATTTTATGTCATTTGATTATTTATTTATTAATTTATTTGACATTTGTTTACCGGGTTAGTCCATCTGAGCTTGTGCCCTTTTTCAGTGGAGGCCTGAGGAGAAAATCTCTAAAGAACACATTTTAAATAGTAATAAGATCTATAAATTCACAAATACAGACTTAACAAATGATAAAATGCATAGTATAGTTTTGAGAAAAAGTAAGTTTCATAAGAAGTATAAAGTCAAATTTATCAGGAGTGGAACTTATAACATAATTAAATAAAGCAGGGAAGAAGAAAAGAAGTAAGTAAAGAAGTAGTTAGTAAGAGGAAGGAGAGATGAGGAAGAGGAGATATGTCTAGGATCAAGTGTTAACTATTATGCTTCAAGATAATATGGGGAGAGAGAAATAAAAGGCATCAAAAATAATAATAAGGGGGTACGGATTGATAGGGATAAAGGTGAAAAGTAGGTAGTAGAAATAGTACCAAGCAGAGAAATTAAGTAAGTAGTAAGTAACAGGGAGAGGAAGGGATGGAAAGTGAAGGGGGAGTGAGAAGAGAAGGAGAGAGAATTGAAGGAAAAGTGTTAAGTGGGGTGATTGCAGTTATATTTCCAGGCAGAAATTAGGTGATTTTTGAGGACAGTCTTGAAAAATGTGTATGGGTTATAATTCTAAGGGACATAGGAAGCTTATTCCATGCTAGTGCAAGATTTTTGGGGTTTTTAGACTTGTAGGAGTCCTAGATGAGAGCTCCTAAGGAAACGTGGTGGGTTATAGAGAGAGATGATAGAAGATATGCTAGGGCAGAAGGATGTTTTATTTAAGACAGAGTGGATACTTAATAGTTGAGTAAGTAAGAGGTGGTTGGGAAATTCTAGCCAATTAAGAGTTTTAAGAGCAAGACAGTGGTGAGATTTAGGTGGCATGTTAGGTGTGAATCTAGCAACTTTATTGTATGTGGTTTCCAGTTTACATAGCAGAGTTGACTGCAGGATAGTAAGGATTTGAGAACAGTAGAAGAGGTTAGGTAGGAGAAAAGCTTGGGAAAGTGGAAATCTGCAGTTAGGAGTAAGGAACCATCGGTGTCTATAGAGTAGGCCAAGCATTTGATGGGTTTTCTTTATAGAATAGTGTACACGGGGGTAAAATTTAAGTTGGTCATCAATAAATACTCCTTGAAGCTTTGTGTGAGAATCAGGTGAAATTGTAATGTTATTGAGGGAAGAGATTGAAAATGAGGATTTGAGATAAGAGGTTTAGGTAGAAACAAGTTTTGTCTTTTTGGGGTTCAGTATCAGTTGGTTACTAGAAAGCCAAGATTTAGCAAGATTGAATGAGGACTGAGTGAGTGAGTGCAGGTCAGAAGGGTTGTCTGCAATGGAGATGAGAGTTGAATCATCAGCATGCTGTATAAGGGAAGACTGGGGCAAGATGTATGTAGCTGGTTAGCAAAGATGTTAAAGAGAAGAGGACCAAGAATAGTACCTTGCGGGACACCCATTTTTATGGGGAGAAAAGGTGATAGATTACTGAGCCATCTGACTGATTGCTGTCTGTTAGAGAGGTAGCTAGCAAACCAAAAGATAATAAAAGGGGAAAGATTAAGTTCAGCCAGTTTAGATAGAAGTATAGAGTGGGGGACAGTATTAAAAGCTTTAGAGAGATCAAGGAAAAGGCAGGACACTAGCTTATTGCTATCTCTGGCTATGGAGGTGGTGTTAGTAAAGGAGATGAGAGCTGTTGTAGTACTGTGATGGGGATTAAAGCCATGCTGGGTAGGGGTGATAAGAATTTTAGGACAGAGTTCTTTATGCACACAGTGTTCAAGAATTTTGGAGAGGGGAGAAAATATAGCAATGGGGCAATAGTTAGAAAGTTCAGCAGAGTTCTCCCCTTTGTGAATAGGTATTAGTGTGACATTTCTTCCAAAGAGTTGAGACAGTAGATTCAGAGATTGAGCGATTAATGAGGATGAAAATTGGATATGCTATGGAGCTGGCAGCAACCTTTAGGAAGGCAGAGGGCAAGTTGTCAGCAGAAGGGGAACACCCTTTAATTTTGAGTAGGAGTTTTTTAATATAGGAGGTAGGGATAGGATTAAATGAGAAAGGGCAGCATTGTGGTAGGGTGGTAGCGAGAGGAGAGTCATTTGTTGGAATAGAGGGTGGCATGAGCTTACTTATTGTGTCAATGAAGTAAGTGTTGAAAGTGTTTGTGGTTTCTAGGGAAGTGTTACTGTAGCAGGGGTTGGGTGTAGAGGGGTTTCCAGGGTGGAGAATACGATTGACAGAATTCCAAAATTTGTTAAGGTTTCTAAATTGTGTGGACAAAGAGTCATGGTAGATGGTTTTCTTATCAATGCGTATATTTTTTTGGCCAGATTATGAAGTTCCTTATGTTTGTTGTAATAGGTGAGAGATTTTGTTATTGTCTAATGTTTCCAGGCAGAGTCTCTGTTGTGGATAATAACACTGGTGGACTGGGTAAGCCAAGGTGAGCAGTGAGATTTGACTCTAACTATTCTATGGGGTGCTAATGAGTTTAAAATGTTAAGGAAGATAGCATTGAATTGGAGAACAGCTTCATCTAAAGGGAGGTGGAAGAGAAAAGACCAGTCAATAGAAGACAGTAGATTATTAAGAGTCTCTGGATTGTAGTTAGTTGTCGTATGACATTCTTTGAATTTGTGAAGTTTGGGAGGTGAGAGAAGGAACTTAGGACTCGTATAGGGGAGTGATCACTAATACAGTCTGGAAGAGATTCAGGATCATGATAAAGGTTAGGATGAGAGACTAGAATCCAGTCAATAGTGGAACTAGAGTTTGTAGATTTGTGGATAAAAGTTGGAGAGGAGATAAGCTGGGTGAAACCATGAAGATGAATGCTAGTGCATGAGGGGTGTGAGTAGACAGTGAGCCAGTTAATATTAAGGTCTCCAAGACAGTTTCATTTGGTATGTTATTAACCAACCAATGAATAATTTCTTCAAGAAGAGGTATGTTATCACCTGGGGGCATATAGATAGCAGCTATTGTAAGGGTTTTATATTTGTTGAGTTTGCAATTAGCAATGAATAATTCAGCAGGGAGAAATGGGGGAGGTGGGGTGGTGAGAGGGGTTATGGATAAAAGGTTAGAGTACATAATAGCTGCACCTCCATCTGTTTTGTGTGTTCTGTCAAAGCGTAAAATGTTATAGTTGGGAAGGAGAAATTCATTGTCTGTGGTATGTGGTTTAAGCCATGTTTCAGAAAGAGAGATTATATCCAGGGCATAAAGGTCTATCCAGGAGTGAAATTATGTTATCTTGTTCAGAATACTGTGGATTGTTAATGGAGTAGAAGGAGAGGTGTTTATAGCTTGAGTTAGGGACTCATGGGACAGTGATAGTTGAGCAAATGAGAGGGGTTGAGTTATAGTTGGGGCCTGGGTTGGGGTGGATATCACCTGAGAGATGAAGGGTGTGACAGAGATGAAATATATGAGATATGATATAATGAGGTAAGGGAACTTGGGGTTTGGGTTTATTGTGAGCAAGGTAAATAGGTAAGAGCTTTATTTTAGGTAGTGAGAATTCAGTAAAGTAGAAGAGAGAAGGTGATAAGGGAGAATTGAGATACGTAAAGTTAGTAGTATGGCAGGGGGAAGTAGGAGAGTTTGGATGGAGGGTTAGATGAATGTGGTAGGTAGTGAGGTATAGTAGTGGAATAAGAAGGATGGGTAATGTTAAGTAAAAGGGATGAAGGAGAAACATGGTGATAAGTACAGAGTGTGAAGTGAAAACAAAGAATATGTGAGCTAGAGAAGAGGAATTAGTTGAGTTAAGTAAAGGGGGAGGGGAGGAAAAAGAGGGTTGAGTTTAAGAGGGAGGAGAACATTAGAGAGTGAATAGAAAATGGGAGGGGCTAGGAAGAGGTGGGTAGGGATCTAATTGGAGGTGAAGGAGGAAGTGAAGGAGTGTCTAGGGGTGGAGTAAAGTAGGGTAAGCATAAAGGAAATTAATCTGGGGTTGGGTGGGAATGGGGGTAGGGTAGGGGAGTGGAGTGAGCCCAA
>NC_056734.1:937924030-938091530 GCF_019279795.1 Protopterus annectens | reverse complement strand
GTGAACATCATATGTCACATCAACATCATAAGTCAAACATCATACTGAGATCTTAGGATTGTATGACACCACTATAGTCAAACTTCATCACAACCAAGACTAATAGAGTATAGTGCTCTCTTTCTCACATACCCCACAAGACACATGTAGCAGCTGGAGAGATTACAATGTTTTTCAGCAAGATAACACAGGGCCTCTACACCATGCCATGGTGTATATGGATAGATTAACAGCCATGTCACTGTAATCTTTATTGTATAGGATGATGTGACTTCTACCTGGCCTCTAGGCCAGTCAGTGACACACACACACACACACACACACACACACACACACACACACACACACACACACACACACACACGTACACACAGTTGACTGCAGTGAGAATAGAATCCAACCTATTTAATTGCAATGACTATAGAACTCAGTACTTTACGCAAGTGCCATGGCTCAAGTCCATCTTGGAGCATCTCAGACAACACTTTGTAGCTGATGACATCAGTAGTTTCTATTGAGGAGAATATAACAGTGTCTCACATGTTGGGGTAAAATGCACTCTGTAATATCAACCATGAGCTCACACACATGCACACATACACAGTTGACTACAGTGAAAACAGAACTAATATCTATCTAAATAGACAGGCTACAGATCTCAGTAATTTACACAAGTGCCACAGCACAGATCTGACTTAGAGTGCGACAGACAAAACTTTATAGCTGATAACATCAGCAGTGTCTGATGAGAAGATAATAGTGTCTCACATGCTGGTTTAAAATGCTCTCTGTACTGTCAAGCATGAGCTCACACACACACACACACACACACACACACACACACACACACACACACACACACACACACACACACACACACACACACTATCTAATTATACAGAGTACAGACACAGCACTTTACACAACTGCCATGGCACAAGTCTGTTTATATAGGAATGCGGGTGAACTTATAGTAGATGCCATGAGCAGGCCATGTGGAAGACATGATGTTGAGAGGCCTGCATGAAGTGGATGTGTAGACATGTGCAAGTATGAAAATACTGGCAATTCATGACATTAGAGAAGTAACTGTAGGATGCACACTTCTGCTTTGCTGTCTAGACACACACACACACACACACACACACACACACACACACACACACACACTATCTAATTATACAGAGTACAGACACAGCACTTTACACAACTGCCATGGCACAAGTCTGTTTATATAGGAATGCGGGTGAACTTATAGTAGATGCCATGAGCAGGCCATGTGGAAGACATGATGTTGAGAGGCCTGCATGAAGTGGATGTGTAGACATGTGCAAGTATGAAAATACTGGCAATTCATGACATTAGAGAAGTAACTGTAGGATGCACACTTCTGCTTTGCTGTCTAGACACACACACACACACACACACACACACACACACACACACACACACTATCTAATTATACAGAGTACAGACACAGCACTTTACACAACTGCCATGGCACAAGTCTGTTTATATAGGAATGCGGGTGAACTTATAGTAGATGCCATGAGCAGGCCATGTGGAAGACATGATGTTGAGAGGCCTGCATGAAGTGGATGTGTAGACATGTGCAAGTATGAAAATACTGGCAATTCATGACATTAGAGAAGTAACTGTAGGATGCACACTTCTGCTTTGCTGTCTAGACACACACACACACACACACACACACACACACACACACACACACACACACACACACACACACACACACACACACACACACACACACACACACACACACACACACACACACACTTGACTGCAGTGAGAACAAAAACTTTATCTAACTACACAGACTATAGTACACAGTACTTTATGCAGGTCATGTGGGAGACAAGAGGTTGAGAGGCCTGCATGAAATGGATTTGTAGGCATGTGCAAGTATCAAAATACTGGCAATCTATGGCATTAGAGCAGTAACTGTAGGACAAACACTACTGCTCTCCTGTCTAGACATAAAAACATGCACACACAAACACCAAGTCAACTGCAGTGAGTGTAGAATGCCTACCTGTCTAACTAAACAGACTACAGAACACAGTATGTTATACACACACCACTGTACAAGTCTAATTTATACAACAGTGCAGGTGAACTTATAGTAGATGTCAGAAGGCTATGTAGGGGGCAAACATTTGGGAGGCCTGCATAAGCACATAGCTTCATAGGTTCGTATGTGGCTACTAGCCTAATAGCACTAGGGTGTTTAGAAGCCTAGCGGACTAAGAATTTAGCACATTACATCTGAGTGACACCTCCAAGTGCATTTGCAGTTAACTCCTACTAAAGCCTCTAGGCATCAATTATTGCTTGTTCATATTTGCATCAATAATCCCCAAACCATTCTATGTACAAGGTTTTAAAAGATTTCATCTCAAAGCTTATACAATAGAAACTCAACTGCATTAAGTGTTGACCTTTGTCTAGTGCAGGTAAACATATGTTAACTGTTGTTTTTATGATATTAATTTATATACATATAATTTTTACATTTTTCTAAATATCTCAACAATCAAGTAACACAGACAGAACTGTTTAGCCTTATATGAAAGCTTTCAGATATATGAATAAAATGCTTTGACTGTGTGTGTGTGTAACTTGAGTGGTTGCTGAGTTGCTTACAAAATATTATAAATGTAATAGTTACTGTGTTTACTGTAACTTATAAAATTCAGTTTAAGACCTAGAACCTAAGGAATACTACCACTATAAAAATTATTTGTGCTGAAGAGTTTGCCATTTATACTTCTTTATTAATCCTTATGGTTCCAGAGATATGAGCATTTGTTTGACATGTGAGGATATAATTTGATTCTGTTAAAAGGCTTAGGTTCTGCCCATTGGAAGTTACAGTGCAAACTTCCTGAGCTCCACTGGAGTGAATGAGTTAAGTACCCTTATTGAGCATAGTTGGATGGTTGTTTTTAGCAGAGCGAGTTAGTGGGTAGCACTCAATGGCCCTGTCCATGGGGGACATAGGTGCCAGCACAGAGGTGACTTTACAATCACCCAACCAGTAGTTAAGGTTGCACTTGAACAGGGTCATTGAGGAGCACTGCTTCACATGCAATGGAAGCCTACTACAGAGGAGTGTTAATCATTGTGGGTTATATCTGTCTCCCCAGCATGTTCTGTTTATGTCACAGGCTAGGTTGAGAACTCTGGGGTAAATTATTCTTGTCCCATTTGAATTGTAGATACCCGTCATTTCCAGAATGGCAGGGTCTGAGACTGCCCTGTTGGGCAGGCATAAGTCACCTCTCAGCAGCCTGCATGATACCGAGTATAGTAACAGGCATTCAGTCTTTCGATATATGTCATGTTTGGAGGCCTGGGTCTCTCCCAGGCACTACCCTGTGTTATCTCCAATTGCTGCAAGTGTCTGGTGATGTACAGACAGATTGGAGCATTGTACTCCATTACTGATCTGATAAGGGTAGAATACAGCAGATGTATGACCACCCTAGTCTTGGATGTGATGTCCATATGTATCATATGTGTACTGCATATTGTGTGTGTCACCACTAGCAAGAATAAAGTGGAAAAAAACTAAATAACATAGCACGAAGGTGAACTGGAGCTGAGAAAATAAAATTTATTTAGCGCTTTCATCACAATTACCAATGACTTCTTCAGAATACATTTTTCAGTGTTAAAAAACATTAAATACTCTGTTCAAACACATTAGCATATCTAATTGAAAACTGTTGCTTCCATTTAAAAAGACAGGCTCAAAAGTAATGTTTAAATGCTGTGCAGAATACAATGCAAACATGATAAATACAATAAAATAACTTGGTTGAGGCTGTTTATAAAAATCCCTAATATTTAAGTATATATATATATATATATATATATATATATATATATATATATATATATATATATATGACTTTTTTTTGTTTTTTGAATTTTTAAAAACTTCTTAACATAAGTTATATGACCCTGTTCTTAGAAATAGTAATCAATTTTTAGTTTTAAATAGCTACTGAGGGATGATACTTCATTGAGACATGGAAAACTTGTAGCATTGACCCTCAGTTGCCATAAAAATTCTTTATATTCTAAAAACAGGTCCAGGGGTCCACTCCTTTCATCCATTTCAACTTGTTCCAATACTGCAAATTAAAGTAATGTCTTGAAAATTGATAAGATGTTTGTCTAGGGCATTTTTTGTGTTAGCCTTCTTTATACCATACATATGCTGGTATATCCATGTTCTAAATGCGTTCTTTGTTTTTTCCTATGTAATACACATATCTGGCAAACTGCAATGTATACCACATTTTTGTGTCACAGTTGTTTTTCTGATTATACCTAACCCATCCATAATTTTTAATAAGGACGCTGTCTCCTTCTAATATATACTTGCATTGCATGCAGTGTCCACATTTTGTCATCCTACCCTTTTCAGCATTGTTAGCCCCATCTTTATTTCTGTCCAATATATTTTGTATACTTGTATTTTTTTTGTAGACTACAATAGGTGCTTCACCAAGTTTGTCACTTATACGTTCATCACTCTTTAGTATATACCAATTCTTAACCAGAATGTCTCTATCTAGTGGGAATTGTGGATTGTATGTCAAAATCAATTCATTTCTTTAATTACTGATGTTACCAGTTACTGTTTCACTGTTATCTGATAGTGTGACCATTCCAGATGGATCTACACCTAATAATGGGTGAAAGTATCTCACAGTTCTCTTGTGGGTTACCTCATCCAACAAAGGTTTCAGAAAGTCAGCTGGATATCATTTCTTCATCAGCATACCCAATAAAACATCCCTTTCTTTATAAAATTCTTCCAGGTCACTTATCATCCTGGCAAGTCTCACCCCTTGTCCCTTCACTAAGGATCTCTTTTGGTGCAAGGGGTGTCCATTTTCAAAATGGAGAAGGGTGTTTGAGTATGTTGGCTTCCTAAAAATAGTTGAGGAAAATTTCTTATTCCTCTTATCTTTGCTGACTTGTATATCCAAATAACTAATATGCTCTGTATGCGTATCCATGGTAAATCTAAAGAAAGTTGTACTTGAATTCAGAAACAGTGAAAATTCAGACAACTGGTCTGGATTACCATCCCAAAAAATAAGGATGTCATCCAGATAGCACCCATAAAATCTACAGTGTTTCATTCCCTCAGAAATAAACACCTTCAACTACTCCCACTGAGTTAGGACAATGTTTGCAAATATGGGGGCACATGCTGCCCCCATTGTAATTCCAGATATCTGCCTAAACAGATGTCCTTCAAATGTCAAATAACTGTTTTCCAGAACTAGTTCCAGCAAAGTTCTCAGTGTACATATCTTAGTCTGGTTTAAAGAGGTGTGTTGACAAGGAAATTCATAAAGCAGTTCAGTACCCTCTTGGTGAGGTATAACAGTACATAAATCCTTAACATCAATTGTTACAAATATAATATCATCACCATAGTATTCCTGTTTGATTTTCTTTAAGCAATCCCAAGAATCTTTAATAAAATGTGGATAGTCATGTAAACAGTTTTTAAGTTGACTATAAAGAAACTTGACTATAATTAATGTCTTAGAACCTTTTGCGTCCACGATAGGTCTTAAGGGGGGATTTCTTGTGTCCTTGTGGATTTTCAGGATCCCAAAAACTTATTTGGATCCTTGGATTATTTTGTAGACAGAAATTATATTCTGTTTCTGTAATTTGGTTATTCAATAATAAATCATATAGTATAATATTGATGTTTCTATATGCTATGTTTAACTCATTACGAGATATCTGTTCATATCTATCTCCAAATAGATGGCTAAACATGCTGTCTAAATATCTTTCCTGGTCCATAACCACTAGACTGCCCCCCTTATCGGGTTTCATCACCCAGATAGATCTGTTCTTGGAAATTCTAGTTAAGAGATTTAACTCTTCCTTCAATAGGTTATGTTCATTCAAGGTGAATTTACTTCTAGATAGGTCTCTAATATCATTCATACACATTCCTTCAAATGACTGAATGGCAGGATGCAGTGGGGGATTAAACACGCTAGCTCTTTTACACTTCCAGTTATAGTTACTACTAATTTTGTTTTCCATAATAACATTGAAGTTAAGTTTTCTTGTGTACAGCATTACATCCAACAGTGTTTTTTCTAGATTTAATTTCTTAGTTGGAATAAAATTTAATCCTTTTTGAAACAAGTTGGCCCATTCTTCTGTAACTGAAGCACTACTTAAATTATATATTTTAAAGTCATGATGATCATTAAAAGTAATAACTTCATCATAGTTATCATCATTTATCAAAAATGTTTGTAATACATTGTCATTTACCAATTCCCCTTGAAAAGGAAATTAGTAGTAACCATAATTGGAAGTGTAAAAAGGCTAGCTTGTTTAATCCTCCACTACATCCTACCTTTCAGCCATTTGAAGGAATGTGTATGAATGATATTAGAGACCTATCTAGAAGTAAATTCAACTTGAATGAACACAGCCTGTCGAAGGAAGAGTTAAATCTCTTAAATAGTATTTCCAAGAACAGATCTATCAGGGTGATGTAACCCGATAAGGGGGGGCAGTCTAGTGGTTATGGACCAGGAAAGTTATGTAGACAGCATGTGCAGTCATCTATTTGGAGATGGATATGAACAGATATCTCATAACAAGTTAACCTTAGCATATAGAAACATCAATATTATACTATATGATTTATTATTGAATAACCAAATTACAGAAACAGAATATAAGTTCTTTCTACAAAATAATCCAAGGATCCCAACAATTTTTGGGATCCCAAAAATCCACAAGGACACAAGAAAACCTCCCTTAAGACCTATAGTGTACACAAAAGGCTCTAAGACATTAACAGTAGCCAAGTTTATTGATAGTCAACTTAAAAACTGTTTGCATGACTATCCACATATTATTAAAGATTCTTGGGATTGCTTAAAGAAAATCAAACAGGAATACTATGGTGATGATATTATATGTGTAGCAACTGATGTGAAGGATTTATTTGTTATACTTCACCAAGAGTGTACTGAACTGTTTTATGAACTTCTTTGTCAACATATCTCCTTAACCCACTCTAAGATACTTACACTGAGAACTTTGATGGAACTAGTTCTGGAAAACAGTTATTTGACATTTGAAAGACATCTGTTTGGGCAGATATCTGGAATTGCAATGGGGGCAGTATGTGCACCCATATTTGCAAATATTGTCCTAACTCAGTGGGAGTTGTTGAATGTGTTTATTTCTGAGTGAATGAAACACTGTAGATTTTATGGGTGCTATCTGGATGACATCCTTATTTTTTGGGATGGTAATCCAGACCAGTTGTCTGAATTTTCACTGTTTCTGAATTCATGTACCACTTTCTTTAGATTTGCCATGGATACGCATACAGAGCGTATTAGTTATTTGGATATACAACTCAGCAGAGATAAGAGGAATAAGAAATTTTCCTCAACTATTTTTAGGAAGCCAACATACTCAAACACCCTTCTCCATTTTGAAAGTGGACACTCCTTGCACCAAAAGAGATCCTTAGGGAAGGGACAAGGGGTGAGACTTGCCAGGATGATAAGTGACCTGGAAGAATTTTATAAAGAAAGGGATGTTTTATTGGGTAAGTTGATGAAGAGATGATATCCAACTGACTTTGTGAACCTTTGTTGGATGAGGTAACCCACAAGAAAATTGATGGATACTTTCACCCCATTATTAGGTTTAGATACATCTGGAATGGTCACACTACCAGATAACAGTGAAACAGTAACTGGTAACATCAGTAATTATAGAAATGCATTGATTTTGACATACAATCCACAGTTCCCACTAGTTAGAAACATTCTGGTTAAGAATTGGTATATACTAAAGAGTGATTAATGTATAAGTGACAAACTAGGTGAAGCACCTATTGTAGTCTACAAAAAAGATACAAGTATAATAATATACTGGAAATAAATAAAGATGGGATTAACGATGCTGATAAGGGTAAGATGACAAAATGTGGACACTGCACACAATGCAAGTATATATTAGATGCTGTCTCCCTCTAATATATACTTGCACACAATGGAAGTATACATTAGAGGGAGACAGCATCCTTATTCAAAACTACGGACGGGTTAGGTATAATCAGAAAAACTACTATGGCACACAAAAAGTGGTATACATTGGAGTTTGCCAGATATGTTATGGATACTACATAGGAAAAACAAGGAATGCATTTAGAATACGATTATACCAGCATATGTACGATATAGGGAAGGCTAACACAAAAAATGCCCTAGCCAAAAATCTTATCAATTTTCCAAGTCATTACTTTAAGTTTGCAGTATTGGAACAAGTTGAAATGGATGAAAGGGGTGGACCCCTGGACCTGTTTTTAGAATATAAGGAATTTTTATGGCAACTGAGGGTCAATGCCACAAGTTTTCCAGGTCTCAATGAAGTAGCATCCCTCAGCAGCTATTTACAACTAAAAGCTGATTACTATTTCTAAAAACAGGGTCATATAAGTTATGTTAAGAAGTTTTTAAAAATTCAAAAAACAAAAAGCAGTTTTATATATATATATATATATATATATATATATATATATATATATATATATATATATATATAAATATTAAGCTTTTTTATAAACAGACTCATGCAATGTATTTTATTGTATTTATCATGTTTGCATTGTATTCTGCACAGCATTTAAACATTACGTTTGAGCCTGTTTTTTTAAATGTAAGCAAAAGTTTTCAATTAGATATGCAAATGTGTTTGAACAGAGTATTTAATGTGTTTTAACACTGAAAAATGTATTCTGAAGAAGTCATTTGTAATTGTGACGAATGCGCTTAATAAATTTTACTTTCTCAGCTCCATTTCACCTTCGTGCTTTGTTATTTATTTTGTTCCACTTTATTCTTGTTAGTCCATAGAGTCCAGCACCCAGGGTGGACCAGGAGCAAGGGGTTCTTATGAAGAACTTACAGACGCCATTGGTAATCTTACTATTCTCATAGGCATATTGACACAACAACTTACTGGACTGGGGCAAAGCAATCTCCAGTCAATCCCATGTCCCAGATGATAGATACCATAGGGAACACACAGGACTCACTTGGCAGTATCCCTCCAGGGCAAGGGAGCCTAAATACACAAGGACAACCAAACATAAGGGGAGAATATACCGTAACACCATCCGGATCATCCGGACAAGTTCAACAGATGCAGCAGTCATGGCAGGCTCAGTCTACAAACGCTATTAGGCGAGAAGAGATACATAATCCCTTTAATTTAAAAGAATGGATTAACAAAGAAAGCAACGGGTTATTGCAGACTGGACACCAAAGATCTAATCAAGGTACTCTTGACAAAATGTTAAAAAATTTGGAAACAGACTTTTGAAACTTAGGAAATTGCAAATAGAAAACCAGTACCTAAGAGAGTGTTTGAGTTGGGAACAAGTCCCGAAGGGACTTAGGTACTGGAGGTTTCTGAATGGTCTGGTCAATGGGTCAGAATTACACAAGGACTTGGTTACTTTGTTCAACTATCAAGGTTGTGAGTTATTAGAACTACTCATTAGAGACCATGATAAAAATTTTGTTGCATTACAAGATTCAGTTAATATAATGGATGATTATATTAAGAAAGATCTATGTTTTTTCATGAAAACGAATGAGTATGAAGCATTGTTTCTTAATGTTGATAATACCAACAATAACATCAAAGAGAAAAAAATGCAAAAAACTTGATAGGGATCATAAAGAATATGAAACAGGGCAGGCTTACCCCTTGGTAAAAATGGGGGAATCATTTCTTACAACAAGAAACGAATAATGAAGAATATGAAGATGAGATTAATAAAGTAGATTTTAACAATGAAAATACCCCAGGAAATATCCCTTTAGAACCCCCCTAAGGAGGTTGGAAAGAATCCAGCAACAAAACTACAATTACAAGAGACCACAGACCGGGAATTATCGGGGTGCCCATCAACACCAAACCTCAAACAACCAGGGGAGAGGGAGAGTAAAGGGGAGACAGGGGAAGAATCCAGCAACAAAACTACAATTACAAGAGACCACTGACCGGGAATTATCGGGGTGCCCATCAACACCAAACCTCAAACAACCAGGGGAGAGGGAGAGGAAAGGGGAGACAGGGGAATTGGTAAATGACGATGTCTTATAAACTTTTTTGATGAATGATGATAACTATGGTGAAGTTATTATTTTTAATGATCATCATGACTTTAAAATATATAATTTAAGTATTGCTTCTGTTACACAAGAATGGGCCAACTTGTTTCAGAAAGGATTACATTTTGTACCAACTATGAAATTAAATCTAGAAAAAACACTGTTAGATGTTATGTTGTACACAAGAAAACTTAACTTCAATGTTATTATGGAAAAGGAAATTAGTAGTAACCATAACTGGAAGTGTAAAAGGACTAGCTTGTTTAATCCTCCACTACATCCTACCTTTCAGTCATTTGAAGGAATGTGTTTGAATGATATTAGAAACCTATCTAGAAGTAAATTCAACTTGAATGAGCATAGCCTATCGAAGGAAGAGTTAAATCTCTTAACTAGTATTTCCAAGAACAGATCTATCAGGGTGATGAAACCCAATAAGGGGGGGTAGACTAGTGGTTATGGACCAGGAAAGTTATGTAGACAGCATGTTTAGTCATCTGTTTGGAGATGGATATGAACGGATATCTCATAACGAGTTAAACATAGCATATAGAAACATCAATATTATACAATATGATTTATTACTGAATAACCAAATTACAGAAACAGAATATAATTTCTGTCTACAAAATAATCCAAGGATCCCAACAATTTTTGGGATCCTGAAAATCCACAAGGACACAAGAAAACCCCCCTTAAGACCTATAGTGTACGCAAAAGGATCTAAGACATTAACAGAAGCCAAGTTTCTTGATTGTCAACTTAAAAAATGTTTACATGACTATCCACATATTATTAAAGATCCTTGGGATTGCTTAAAGAAAATCAAAAAGGAATACTATGGTGATGATATTATATGTGTAACAATTCACGTTAAGGATTTATTTAACGTTATAACTCACCAAGAGTGTACTGAACTGTTTTATGAATTTCTTTGTCAACACACCTCCTTAACCCACTCTAAGATACTTACACTGAGAACTTTGATGTAACTAGTTCTGGAAAACAGTTATTTGACATTTGAAAGACATCTGTTAAGGCAGATATCTGGAATTGCAATGGGGGCAGCTCGTGCCCCCATATTTGCAAATATTGTCCTAACTCAGTGGGAGTTGTTGAAGCTGTTTATTTCTGAGGGAATGAAACACTGTAGATTTTATGGGTGCTATCTGGATGACATCCTTATTTTTTAGGATAGTAATTCAGATCAGTTGTCTGAATTTTCACTGTTTCTGAATTCAGGTACCACTTTCTTTCGATTTACCATGGATACGCATACAGAGCGTATTAGTTATTTGGATATACAAGTCAGCAAAGATAAGAGGAATAAGACATTTTCCTCTACTATTTTTAGGAAGCCAACATACTCAAACACCCTTCTCCATTTTGAAAGTGGAAACCCCTTGCACCAAAAGAGGTCCTTAGTGAAGGGACAAGGGGTGAGACTTGCCAGGATGATAAGTGATCTGGAAGAATTTTATAAAGAAAGGGATGTTTTATTGGGCATGCTGATGAAGAGATGATATCCAGCTGACTTTGTGAAACCTTTGTTGGATGAGGTAACCCACAAGAGAATTGTTGGATACTTTCAACCATTATTAGTTTTAGACACATCTGGAATGGTCACGCTATCAGATAACAGTGAAACAGTAACTGGTAACATCAGTAATTATAGAAATGCATTGATTTTGACGTAAAATCCACAATTCCCACTAGTTAGAAACATTCTGGTTAAGAATTGGTATATACTAAAGAGTGATGAATGTATAAGTGACAGACTAGGTGAAGCACCTATTGCAGTTTTCAAAAAAGATACAAGTATAATAATATATTGGAAAGAAATAAAGATGGGGTTAACAATGCTGATAAGGGTAAGATGACAAAATGTGGACACTGCACACAATGCAAGTATATATTAGATGCTGTCTCCCTCTAATATATACTTTCACACAATGCAAGTATACATTAGAGGGAGACAGCATCCTTATTTAAAACTATGGACGGGTTAGGTATAACCAGAAAAACTACTATCGCACACAAAAAGTGGTATACATTGGAGTTTGCCAAATATGGTATGGATACTACATAGGAAAAACAAGGAATGCATTTAGAATATGATTATACCAGCATATGTATGATATAGGGAAGGCTAACACAAAAAATGCCCTAGCCAAACATCTTATCAATTTTCCAAGTCATTACTTTAAGTTTGCAGTATTGGAACAAGTTGAAATGGATGAAAGGGGTGGACCCCTGGACCTGTTTTTAGAATATAAGGCATTTTTATGGCAACTGAGGGTCAATGCTATGAGTTTTCCAGGTCTCAATGAAGTAGCATCCCTCAGCAGCTATTTAAAACTAAAAGTTGATTACTATGTCTAAGAACAGTGTCATATAAGTTATGCTAAGAAGTTTTTAAAAATTAAAAAAACAAAAAGCAGTTTTTTATATATATATATATATATATATATATATATACCTAAATATTAAGTTTTTTTTTTATAAACAGACTCATCCAAGTTATTTTATCGTATTTATCATGTTTGCATTGTATTCTGCACAGCATTTAAATATTACTTTTGAGCCTGTCTTTTTAAATGGAAGCAAATGTTTTCAATTAAATATGCTAATCTGTTTGAACAGAGTATTTAAGGTGTTTTAACACTGAAAAATGTATTCTGAAGAAGTCATTGGTAATTGTAATGAAAGCGTTAAATAAATTTTATTTTCCTGGCTCCAGTTCGCCTTCGTGCTTTGTTATTTAGTGTGTCACCACTAGCATAGATTGCTATCAACATGTGTTCCCAAGTCTCACAACACTTTGTTTGAGCTAGGAGGGTGCTACATATATGATAATTAGCAATGATTCTTCATTGGCGAGAGGCCAATGAGTCAATGTATGCTTTAAGGTTCAGTCCATGAGTCTGGCACCAATCATTAGTCTGTGTCAGCCCCTTCTGTTATATATTACTGTCATTAATGGACTCTATATGAGTATGTCCAGTTAAGTCATCCGCAAAGTTGGTAAACCACAGTCCATCTACTGTTGTCTGGGCTTCATGGAAATAGTTTCCAAACAGCTGTGGGCCCAGCACAGATACTTGTAGTATACCACTGGTAAGTGGGCTAGTGGTAGAGGTGCTGTTCCCAACCTTGAGAGTACGTGTTCTGTCATTGAGTCAATTGGCTATCCAGCTGGCATTTTATGGCCTAATTCCCAGTTTGGAGATCTTCACTATGAGACATGAATGTGAGATAGTGTCAAGGGCCTTGCGTAACTCAGTATAGGCAGTGTGTCATGTTATCCCCTATCCAGGATTTTTGGTCAGTATCCAAGAAGTCTACAAGGGTCACTAAGCCAGATATACCCTTGGCATAACCAAAATGGGTAGGGTCAAGTATGTTGAACGTCTCCTATGTCCCTGTGAATATGGTCAATGCTGATTACTTCACTAGCCTTACAGAGGAGGCATTTTAGACATATTGGTCACTAGCTGTAGTTCTGCATGTTACCAGATTAATGTGCAATGCATAGCACACAACATTTTATATTACATTTTGTATTGTGGTGATATATGTGTGGTAAAAGTACTGAGACCTCAGGGTTGTAGTGTTCGGGGAGGGGGGTGCCAACACATGGATGTATTGTAAATATATGACATGTAGCTAGATATGGCCCTCAGTTTGTAATGTTTCCACGTGTAATTTCATGTCATACAAAGGAAATGGACAGTAAACAGCTGTAATACAACTTAGTATACACATTTCCATAGAGTGGTGAGGAGCAGGTTTGTGCAACAGTTAGCAAAGTGCATCCTCATGTGAGATACACATTTGTGCACTGCTAAGCAATTCACAAATGCAAGCTGCACTGATAAAGTCTGACAGTTAGTATAGAGTCCCTGACGTACACCTGATATTTAACTGAATCTGTGGCAACACGTTTTAATACAGTGATAAGTTCCTTTTTGGGGCCAGATTTCAGCTGTATCTAATACTTTTAACTACTTCAGCATTACCCTTGCTGCTTGAAAAGGGGAGCAAGCAGGAGGAAGAAGAATGGGAAAGCAGGACAGGAATGCACAGGAGGGAGATAGAAAAGAACCAAAGCTATCCATTTCTTTAACAGTGTGAAGTGAAAATATGTGCAAAAATATTAACTGAATTTGGACTGTCACCTCCAGAGAGAGGGGTGACCACAACGCAATCATGTTGTATAGCCAGTTGGACTGAATCAAGTGTGTCATGAAGTCATGTGTGTGAAATGTGCAAAATGGAGAGCTATGTATGGGACAATTTTTTTTTGAGAGAGACTGAGGAATATTGGGAAGGGACATATGCATGTCTGCATCAGGTAAGTTGGGTAGGTGAGGAAGCAATTGCAGACAGACAAGAGACAAGGAAAGTGATGGGCATAAAATATTGGGGGACACCATGATTGAGGTGTGATTGGGGACATCCAGAAGCCATGGTCGTCAAGCTGGGTAACAGTGAGAATTGAGTCATCACACACTGGACTGTCATCACTGTCACCTCACTCCTCTAATGGCTGCAGTACTTGATGTCTCCTTCTCCTCATACTACTACTGTGCAAAATGAGGAAGAGCAACCTCTCCAGCCAGCGAGGGTACTACTGGACCAGCCTCTGTGGTAGGACTATCTGAGGGGGCAAGTAGTGCATGTGTAGCAGAGGTACTGCTAGCAGGCTGGCTCCAACACATGCTGGGCAATGGTGCTGGAGCCGGTGGAGGGGTGGCAGGTCGATCCTGTGGGGTAGGCTTACCATACTATGCTATGGAGCATTTTATGATGTGGTACATATGGATGACATGGACATATTTTGACAACACATAATAAAATTAAATTAAAAATTAAAATAAAATAAAATAAAATAAAAAAGGGAGATAAGGGTTGGGTGAGAGAAAAAAAGAAATAAGATTAGTAGCTTCATATATGACATACAATGTATTAATACAATTATTTGACTCTATTATCTTAACCTTTGCTCTTAAGGCTACCACCTCCAGCACAGATAACTTTTACTTTTAAGTCTTAACAGAGGCACAATAGACTACAGATTGCAGCATGTACTCCTTGACATGTGCCTATATTGCACATATGGGTGTTCCAATTATACAGATTACAGTTTACAGCAGAAAATGTGTGCCATTGGCATAGAGCTTTTACTTGAAACCTTTAGGTTACACATAACTGAATAATTAGCAGTATTGTATAGTTTGGAAGTGTAGTTTTTAAACCCATAACCTCTGTTTAAAGTCTAACATTGTAGTCCTGGTTTGTGCTACAGACTAATGCATGCATGCTTGCTTTTACAGTTGAGATATACATGCTGAATTTGATACTACTCTATAAAATACCAAAAAAGCTATCTTTAACTTTTAATGCTACAATAACACTACTCTTCTGCTGCATACATACCACATGCTTCCCTCATCCTTGCCAGTCTAGCCCCATAGGTTTGGACATTGACCTCCTGGTCCATGTCAGCTATGAAAAAAACAAAACAGAACAGAATACCATTATGAATACCAGTCTTGTCTATATTAAGCTTTTAAGTCTTACAAGTACTCTCCGTAGTCGATACTTACACATCTGTCATGTCAATCTAAGCATCGAGGGTAGCCTTTTTCCTGTGCTGTAGGTCATTATACGGATGCTTACATTAGTCATCAGTGTGTGAGATACTGATGGCACAGCATACAGCCCAGATCAAACTATCACAAGTTTCGGACTTATACTGGGAGCCAGAAGAGCCCCCCTGCAGTAGCATGGTGCTGTGGTTTTAACTAGGAGTCCAATAAAAATCTTGGACTCCTGGACACCACACCTCTGAGGTCTAAATCTGACACCTTCTCCTGAAATGCCTGCCATGTCTACCATGGATCGAGAATAATGGAGAATGATGGTTTCCCACCAATTCCACTTATCGCATTTACTGGGAGTATCCACACTGTTTGAAAATGTTGAACTCCACTTACCATCGTGCAAACACAGTGCTCTGCAGTGTGCATCTCCAAGCACCACATTTGCATGATAGTAAGAGAGTACAACAGTGGCAAGCAAAGCAATTTCACGGTTATTGGATGTATGTGTGTTAGGCAAATGTAAGGACTGTGGTAGTCCAGGTAGCAGAAATACACTTACAAGAATATAGTACACAATATACCCACAGTCATACATTTGACAATAAATGTGATAACACATAGACAAATGAATACATAATTAGCACAGTACTTGTGCCTCAGCCCTCATACATATAATTAATATCAGGTTCACTATGTCAAGTGTTATACTTGAGAGTGACTATAATTGGAAGTGGAACAAGAGTAAAAGAGTATAAGATATGCTGTATTCACACCCAGCACCACATCTATGGCAGTCGTACACTTACATCTGTTGCAACAGGATTAGTTGCATGACATTCTCTATTTTGCTAATCATTTTTAAGATCTTGCTGTTAACAGCAGTGCAATATCATTATGAGTTTGCATGATGTCCACTAGTATCCATTTTTTATTTTTCGCTGTCTAAGTCCTGTCTGCTTCCTGGGTGGTCCAGTTTGTGTACTGTTGTGCTTCTCGCAAGCCAGAGAAGCACAGCCCAACCTGACATTCATTTTTCTCCATCTCCCATGCTTGCACTGAGTAGTGCTTTCTACAAACAGTGGGGGAAAAAAAAGAAAGAAAAGCATGAGGTAGTTAAATGAGGAAAACAATCTATGACATACACACTAGAAAATGTTAGTACGCTTGGGATATCACTACATAGGTCTGGATTTGATCTCTCACTCCAATGCACCGTCAGAACACAGGATGAATACCTTATCCCTCTTTGCCACACAAACAGCTTTGCAACAAAGAACTTAGCTCATTATGCACACAACCAACTGTAACAGCATCTACAGTGATATCAAACCATACAAGTATTGTTTGTGCATTTATTGTTTTGGATGTAGTGCACCTAGGGATCACGCAACCTGTCATGATTATTGCTTGCAAATATACAGGTCTGTCTTACAATTCTGTGTTTGTTGTCCATTCTTCATTTGTCTGAATAATAATCTGAGACAAGTAGTATGCAAGCCAGAATATCATTGGCCTTAAAATGTGTGAGGATATTAAGTGAAAATACTATCATATGCAGTTGCCAACAAATGAAGGACAGGTTGTATGTTAAGGAACACAACCTGTGACTTGTGTGCTGTTTACTTACATTTCCAAACTTATATCTAACACTTTATAGATCTAACCTGACACACCCAGTGGAAATAAGGCAGCCTGCAGTTCTGTTGTGTTCTCCTTCTCGCAAGCACTAACACAGGTGCAATCCATTAAAACCAAACAATGAGGGAGTGCTTGCACTATGTTTACATCCCTACACGGATCCATTTTTTTTTTTGGATTCAGTAATTCTAATGAGTTTACACCTCATCTGTGTCTTTACCGTGCTATCAGTCCTGAATCTATACCAAATAAAAAGGCAACCATGTAGCTAGGCAAACTGATGGTGAGAAGACTTGTTTATGAGGAGAGGACTGATGATACGCTATTATTTTGGGATATATCTGCACAGAGAAGTACTGAACTTCAGAAAGTAAGCATCCATTTGGTCAGCTACATACTGTGTATGCAGGAATGTATTTAAGAATATTCTGAAGCAAAGGATTTTACACTTTTATCTGCATGCATTATTTAAAAGCGTACTGATGGCATGGGCATGGTTGCCAAGCCATTTCAGAGATATACATGATTGCCAATACTTGAAAATGGAATGCGGAGTGATAAATATGTACAAAGGTTTCAGGGACAGTTCCTTTGATAGAACATTTAACATTTCAAAGATGGTTTGTCAGCAAAAATATGTCATTTTCATGTTCTTTTGGGGGGGGGATCAATTTGAGTTACTGTTACGGCACAAACAAGGATAGACTGTTCTTTTGTGGGTGGGGGGAGCAAAGGTGAGTTACTGTTATGGCACAAACAATGACAGACTGTTCTTTTCTGGGCAGGGGGAGCAAATGTGGGTTACTGTTATGGCACAAACAAGTATATGTTGTTCTTGTTACTCTCCTAGTTTTGCATTCTACCTGTTGTTCATATTTCACATCTGTAGACTGTTATGTGTTTCTACAGGATGTATTACTGACTAGCTACCTTTTCAGTTTTATCTGCAAACAGTTATTCAGTACTTAAGTGATACTTATGTATATCATCCTTCTGTTGTCTTGTTAGACAGTTAGGAGTATGGAGTATACCACCCAGGCATGTCAATCCTCTGAGACCACCCTTCACAAATGCAGAGAACCAGGTCATCACGGATGCCTTTAAACAACATGGTGCTTTTCTGCTGCAAAGGATATGGGGAGATATAGCACAGCGAATGCAAATTTGGCAACAGATAGTTGCTGATCTAAATGACGTGGGTGGCCTCAGAGCCACTGACATGATCACATCTGCACAGAGCAGAGCAGCTGCAGTGGGCAGTGACCATATGGGCACTGGGGGAGGGCCTGATAGGGAACCACCCCTAACACCCAATAAAGAGTTCCTGGCCAATATCAGGGATCCAGACAGCTCACAGGAGGGTACAGTAGAGCATGTCCTGGATGTGGGTGCATCAGTGTCAGAGACAGCAAGCATGTCCCAGGAGGAACTTCCAGATGGGCTTTGCTATCTCAACCTCTGAATACTGTTGTATAGTAAAACAAATGAAATCAATATGTTACTTCTGTGTCACATGTATTTTTATGGGGGTATGGATTAAAGATTGGTACAGTTATCAACATAGGTTTGAGTTGACAGCCACGTTCTTGTTGACAGTTAATGGACTTATAAAGGGGTAAAAGTATTACCACCTGTGTTACTTTTAATTGTGATGATGTTCCCCTTACCTCTTGCTTAACTTCTTCCAGGCCTATCTGGCTTGTAGGGGACACTCCCATCTGCAGATAGTAAGCCAAACATTCTTATGTCAGTACTGATGAGCAATTGAAAGAAATATTTTGGTGTGTGCTGTAGATGTCCAGCCTGTTGTGTGTATTGCTGTACTGTCTATAATAGTTGCACCACTGTTAGGTTGTTAGTATATATTGGACTACAGTAGTGTAGGCATTGATTTTGTCCTGTGTTTCTTGGATTTTATCACAGACTTATGACAGTGAAACTGTGGGTCCCCTGCCACCTGATGTCAGTATATCATTAGACTCTGATGATGACGGTGGTAAAACTGAGGCACAGACTGGGGGTGCAGAGGTTGAACTTGACACTAAGATTGACATACAGCCATTTCCTGTAATTCCATTGGACACAGCCAGTAAGCCTATGCCTAACAATTCCAGTGACACCACAGATACTGGACAGGAGGAGAGTGAGGCCATTAATCATGGAAGTTTGGTTTCTGTGGCTTCAGTGCTGGTTGAATCTAGCTGTAGCCAAAGTGGGGTGAGGTGCCATGCAGAAGGGTTAATAGGGGTGCTTGGAGGAGGCTTGCTATCTATCCTCCACCTGGTGCAGGTGTATCTTCCTGTGCCATTCAATGTATGTTTAGGGCCATCATGGAGACACAGACATTTTCCCATAGGTGCTCCTGACAAATGCTCAAGGTTATAGATGTTGCTCAGGTTGACATGCATGAATGCCTACCCCCGGGTTGCTGATTCCATGGACTGTGCGAATGACGTGTTGGAATGTGCAGTGTCTGTGATGGAACATCTGCTGGGAATGGAATGGCATCCTTGTGTGTGTAGGTCAAGCACATCATCTGCTGTCAGCCAATGTGGCCATGACCAATCATGCTTCCATAGTGGCAGTGTTTTCACTGCACTGTCAGTGAGTGTGCTGTCCACACCCAGATGTGGCAGGCCATGGGATCCTGGTCCTGGGAGTCCCTGTGAAGGGAGCTCATCCAGAAGACAAAGGTCACATTGAGGAAGCAGCAGTATATCTGACCGTGGGTTTGGACATGCCAGTGCAAGTCTAGCAGAGCCAGATCTCATGGTCAGGAATGACAATGATTAACTACCACCTCTATCATGCATGGCTCACACTTGTCCAACATACCAAGACATAGAACCAGTACAGATCTTGGTTGTGTCCGTGCAGACTCTCACACACCAGTTTAATCTGGAGGACCCCTACAGACACACACACAACAGTTACAGGGTACAGCCATGCAGCTTCAAACTCATTTTGTCTCACTGGCCATTTGTTGGAGCATCGACATTTCCCAACTTTACTGTGAATGATCTTGTGAGAGTTGTGAAATCAGAAACTGCAATGTATATCATTAATTTCTAACTTCTCTCTTTAATGACGTTCCATTATAAATGTATGGTGCTAAACTGGGCCATACAGTGACCATCAGTACTTTTGAGGAGTATGACTGCATGAATCATTGATGCCTAAGGCCTACTACTTAATACTGAGTACCTATAAGTTACACACGTCTCTACTGTCACATTTCAAGAGCATTTCTGTACTATTCTCTCATCTTTTCCCTGCTTACAGTACCAATTATTGTGATACAAGGATATGCCACTCATGTGTAATTATTACGCAATGCACTCCAGGTTCGATACTTACCTTATAAATGCAGCAGTTGACATGGTTGTAGTTCAGGGCTGACTCTGTCTGATTAAAGCAGTACACAGCCAATGCATGGGGATGTAAAGGTTGTGTGAGATGCCTGGCATCAATGTTACTATACGTATGTGAGTAGGAGGAAGGTTCTAGGCCCCTAGGTGGTGAGTGAGTGTGCTATGCATTGCCTCTTGGCCAATGCAAGGGCATACTGAGCATGCCTACATCTGCATACACCCACAACAGCTGGTGGATTCCCCCTCTGACTCCCCATCTACCTGTGGCTGTGGTGACCATGGCATTTGTGGTGGGATGTGTGCATCTTCCCATTGATGATCCTGCTGAAACTGTTTCTTCAGGATGATGTTGTGTAGCATGGCACATACTGTGAATACTTCTGTACATGTCCATAGAATGTTCTGCAAGGATCCCCCAGATGTATCTAGACACTGGAACTGCAATTTCAGCAGCCCACGCACATGCTGTATGATATTTCTGGCTTGAGCATGAGCTTCACTATGGCGTTCTTCCATGGGTGTGTGTGCATTTATGATGGGTGTCATCAGTCACAGTTCCAGTGCATAGCCTGCATCAACCAGTAAATGACACTGTGGGATATTCCCCCTAGCAAACATCTGGTACAGTTGGGAGGTGTGCCGGATATGTGAGTCGTGGTAACTGCCAGGGTTGCTGGCACACATGTTCAAGGTGATTCCCCTGGCGTTACACACAACTTGGCAGTTGACAGAGTGGTAACCCTTTCTGTTAATGTAGAGCCTACCCTTTTCCCTGGGTGGTGCCTTCATTTCTATATGTGTGCAATATATAGCACCCACTACTTCAGAGTAGTATGATACATGGTGGAACTCCTGGATATTTCTTGGCCCTCTCCTCAGTACTATGGGGAAAATGTATGTCGTCATTGGTATGAGGGGCGTAGCATTCAGGAATTGATGGAGGATCCTGGATGCTGATGCCTGTGACACCCCCAGCATGTCCCCTTTTGGTCTCTGAAAGGTATCTGTAGGTAAGATTCTATGGACTACACATACCTTTGTGTCCACTGGGACGAGTTCCCCTCAGTTGGCTCCGGCTCTGAGTTGAGGATGGCAGAGTTTGAAGAGTTTCTGTAGTTTCTCCCTGTTTATCCTATAGTGCTGTACAATTTCAATGTCATGTAGGTTGTGATAAATTAAACAGGGCCTGAAAACTCTTTTCCTTCTTAGCCTAGGCCAATTAGCAGGAGCAGCATTGGCTTCAGCCTGTAGCACATACAAATTTATTAAAGCAGCAGCCTCTAACATTCTGTCCTTGTAGACTCCTATATGTGACTGTATTCCAAATGTTTTGGAATTTGCAGGGAAAATTAGTGCTGAGTTGACACAGATGCTTATATCTTGTTGAAGAGCTCCACCATGCTGTATTGGTTGATTAGCAAGCATTTCAGTTGCTTATGCCTTAATTAGCATACCTTGGTCTTTTCCATGTTTGAGCAGGGGTTTGTGCCTCTATACGGCGCTTACTGAATCCAAAACTATCCACGGCCATGTGCGCGTCACCTTGTGACACGCACAAGGTGAAAAACAAACGTGCAGGCTTTATTGAATTCTGGGGTATCTCTATCCTTCCAAGCTTACCTATTAAAAGTGTATAAAATGCTAGCTTGCTCCCTGCATGGGTTGTAACAACTTGTTCTGTTCTGGTCTTGTCTGCTACCATTATAAGTGGTAGTATCCTTCCTGCTGTATTGTTATAAGTATAGTTTTACACATGGTTCAATTAGCTCTACACAACTGCTAGCAGAGTCTCAAACACCATCTAGAATATAAATATATTATATAGGGGCAGGTCTCTACACCTCCATTATCATACTACATGTGCCTGATTTCAGAAGGGAGGCAGATTTCTAAATATTTAAACTGTGCTTATGATCTTCCATCCAATTGTCAAATGAAGTTTTAATATGTGATTCATTACCATAGAGTTTGACAAAAAGGATACCACTATTCCATAATTTAGGTGTTATTTGATTAAAAACCTTGCCCCTTTTTGTGATGTGGTGAATTTTAAGTCATGTAATATTAAAAAGTATACTAACCAGTTCAGCTCCCTATTGAAATGTCGGCAACGGAATGCCAACTGCTGAAAAGATGGAAAAAAAATGGCCAAAAACACAGGAGAAGAGCAGATTTCAAAAATTGCTGCTTGCCATAAAATGTCTTTTTACAGGAGGGTAAGCACCCCCTGCACATACCTATGTGGGAGACAAGCCCACCACACCATCCAAACTTATATATACCAACTCCAAGATCACCATACCTTGGAGAAAATGGAATATACTGAAAATTGGCATCTCAAACTTAGTATACATAAGCCCATTCTTTCAGCCATTTAGTCTCCGTGTTTAGACTCACTGTAGTGGGTTCCAATATTTCAAATGGTTACCTCTGAAATTCTGAAAGTATGCTGATAATCTGTTCAAGAGAATGATCTTAAGCATGTGATGATAGAAAACTATCAACTAAGCAAACTTTACTACTTAAAATATAGCAGACAATTCTGAATGATGTACTTTAACTTAAACTGCATGATCGTTCCTTCAGAAAAGTTTTTTTTCTTGGAGGACTTTCTTTCCACTACAACCACTAAGTCAGTATAGGTGGTATAATGCATTTGAACAAGTTTGTTAAAATATCATGTTCTCTTGAAACAACAGATCCATAAAGGATACCAATCTGTTTCAAAGCCTTAGATATCATTAAGAATGCATTCACTTTAAAGAAAAGAGACAGTCTTCCCGATATTTATTCTGAAAACTTTACATTTTTCAACTGCCTCCAGATCATTGTTATTTGAAATAATTGGCTGAGGTGGCTTATATTTACCAAATAGAATTACTTTAAGGTGATTTGGTCGTCTTCACTAATGTCATCAAATGGGCATGGAGATTTGCCAGTGATAAATGGGTTGACAACCTAGCCTACACCAGAGACTCTTGTTAGTGGTGAGGGGGCTGTATGTGCCCCTATTCGCCAGTGTGTGCCCACCATAAATCACAGCAGTCCTGGGTCAATAAACTACTGGCTGTCCAAAGTCTAGTTGTCCAGCTTGGGTTACCTGGGATAGCTCTGTTGAGAGAATGCTGGACATAAACAAAAATCAACTTGCCAAACATGAACTAAGAATTGCTGCACTTAATGTAGGTTTACTGAGAGAAAGGAGCTCGGAGGTGGATGATATGATGGTAAGGAAGAAGCCAGACATCCTATGTATCCAGGAGACAAGATGGAAGGGCAGTGCAGTTAAGCCAC
Source organism: Protopterus annectens (assembly GCF_019279795.1). Lineage (NCBI taxonomy): Eukaryota > Metazoa > Chordata > Ceratodontiformes > Protopteridae > Protopterus > Protopterus annectens. The sequence continues at coordinate 938,067,392 of NC_056734.1, read as the reverse complement.
TTGGCTTAGGATCCAGATTCTGCCAGACTAAAGAAACTTCAGCTCTATTCAGTATCATACTGCCTGCTCAGAGGTGATCTCTGCCTGACGTACAAGGCCATGTCCAATCAGGATCTGATGGACATGCTCCACCTCAAAAAATCCAAGTCCATCAGGACCACGAGAGCTAAATACTTAAACCTCGGCACAAGTATGAATAGAACATGCTGGAGGGATAGATTCATAACCCAGAGGCTTCTCATGCTTTGGAACAAGATCCCAGTTCATATTAGGCAGAGCCCCTGACTGACTCTCTTCAAGAGAAATCTTGATGAGTGGATGGGAGATCGTAAGTTTACCCCAGGGGTCACATCTGTGTCACTGCTAGATAGGGGCACAGTAAACTAATTCTATTATATAAGGGGACCTTCATTGTGTCACTACTAGACACAGTATTCTCAATTTATTCTGTACATTTTTGTACCATTTCATGGGGTGGTAAATGCCACATCACTATGGCTAGGCTTACAAATGCCCCAGGGCAGATAGCCTAGTACTATACTATGAAACTATGAAACGATGAAATTGTAGTGATGGAGAAGCTATAAAAAGCAAGGAGGGATGTCATCAGAATTAATGACAGACTCATAGCAATTAAGAGTCCAACCTAATGACTAAGCATTATTCATAATCTTAGCCTATACTCCCCAGCTGAGTTGTGATAGCGAGAAAAAGAGTGGATTCAGACAGCAGTTGAAGGTCTTCTAAATTAAGCAGGACAACATTAACTGGTATTGATAATGGGTGACCTGAAAGCACATATTGGAACCGACAGAACAAGATATGAGGACTGCCTATATCCACATGGGTGGGGCAACAACGGTAAAAAAGGAGAAGCCATTAAAGACTTCAGTCTGAAAAGTGGCTTGATAATAGCCAACACATGGTTCAGAACGAGAAGCAGTCACAAGACCACATACAAAAGTGGCCAACATGCAACTCAGGTAGACATAGCAAAGAAAGGGCACTGAGGCAGAATCAGTTATTGCAAAGTGATTGCTAGTGAAATAGTCAGCCCACAGCATAAACCACTGGTCGCTACAATCAGCTACAAGCAGTGGTCAGTCAGGGCTCCAAGGTCAACAGATATCAGGCTGAAGATCTGAAAGTTGAAAGTAGAGAAACTACAAACATTCAAGGAATCCAGTACCTCAGGAAGAGGAAATACGTGGAGTTGAAGAAGAATGACATTGACTCAAAACAACATGTGTAAGGGCTACAGGACAGATATGTGACCAAGCCAGGTATGGAAATAAGGTTCATGAGAAAAGCTGATGGTGGATTGCAAAAGTCCAAGAAGTCATCAAAAGGAAGAGGAAGTGCAGGAAAAAGTGGGAGATAGAAAGGATGGACAAGGCTAGGAAAGAATACCAGATGGCTAACAATCAGGTGAAGAAAGGGTTGCAATGGCAAAGAAAAAGGCATCAGAGGTACTCTGCCACTTTCTGGACAGTGACTCAATAGAAACTCTTATCAGGTTGCTAGGCAAAGACAGGAAGATAAAGAAGAGAGTCAGATACCTTTCATAAAAGATGCCAGCAACAGCCTGCTCAGCAGTCCAAAGGACATAAAAGGCAGATGAAAGTAGTGCTTCTAGCAGCTTCTGAAAAAAGAAAACCCCAAAGAAGGAAGCTATACTGCCCCAGATGCAGCCTATGATGAGAAAAGATGAGGAGCCCACCACAGAAGAAGTGAGAACAGCTCTAAGGAAAATTAAGTTAGGGAAAGCAGCAGGCTCAGATGAGGTCACAGCAAATATGATAAAGATGTTAGGTGAGACAGAGGGTACTCACAACAGTATGGAGAGAAATGCATAGCCTAGATGACTGGCAAATAAGCATACTAGTATCAGTGCTCTGGAACAAGGGGGACATTCGCAACTGTGGGCAGCACAGAGGTATCACACTCCTGTCACATTGCCTGAAAGTTATGGAGACAGTGATTGATAAACAAATGCACACAGTAGTGGAATGTAAGATGGGGATGAGTAGTTTGGATTCAGATCAGGATGTGGCACAACTGGCCCAATGTTTACAGTGAGACAAATACTTGAGAAGGAGTTAGAAATGAGGAATGAGTCCAGCTGAGCATTCCTAAACTTGGAGAAAGCTTATGACAAGGTCCCAAGGAAGCTTATTTGGGTAGTCCTGTGGTAGTTTGTAGTCCCAGAAACAGTGGTAGAATTTGTGCAAGCTATGTACAGGGACCCAATGGCTCAAGTACAGACAGGGTTCGGTCTCACAGAGACGTTCCCAGTGGGAGTAGGTGTGCATCACCATTCAGCTCTGAGTCCACTGGTGTTCATAATGGTGATAGACTACATTAGGAAACATGTCAGGGGGAAGAGATCAACAAAGTTGCTATATTTAGATGATGTGGCATTACAGGCAAACTCTGAGCAAGAACTTCAGCAAAAGATAAGTGAATGGAATGCAAAAATGAAGGCACATTGTATGAAACTGACTACAACTAAGACAGCTGTAATGAGCAAATAGGTGAAATTAGAAGCTGTGACTTGAGATAGAGGGGAAAATAGGGGAAGAGGTTAATATAATCCATTATATTTGAGAGGTTGTTGAGGAGAAGGGAAGTCTGAATGAGGAAGTTAATGCTAGAAGCAAAGGGGCTGCAGCCAACTGGCAGAGAGTGACAGATGTATTAAATGACAGAAGAATGCCAAAAAAGCTGAAAAGTAAGGTGTAGAAAACAGTGGTGTGATTAGTGCTACTGAATGTGACAAAAACCTGGACAGTAATGGCAGAGCAGCTGAAGAAGCTAGAGGTGATGGAGTTGAAGTGTGTGAGATGGGTGAGAGGATGCACACCATGGGACAGTGAAGAAATGAGGACATAAGAGCAGAAGCCAAAGTAGATCCAGTTTCAGAAAAGGTCAAAGAGAACATATTGTAGTGGTTAGGGCACATGTGCAAAAGGGCAGAAGACTATGTGGTGAAGAATATTTGTGACAAGCAGGAAGAAGGCAAGAAGAAACCAAGACATCCAGCAAAGAGGTGGATGGATTGTGTAAGAGAAGACCTGTGGCAGTCAGGAATGAGTGTCTGATAAGATTGGAGAGCGGCATTCAATAGAGGGAGAGAGATGGTGACAGTTTACATGGCACTCTGCCCCATGTAGAAAATAGCAAAAGGGGAGGGGGGAGTTGATGATGGCGACTTGAGTTTTTGCCCATTTGACAATACTTCCAAAATAAGAAGTAATATGTAATAGATCCATATCAAAAGAGATCCCAGCCCTGAGTTCACAAGTGTTGGTATGCTAGCAATAAGATTGTTTTTTAAATGAAGAAGAAAGTGAAGATGAATAAGATATGTACAAGTGTGGTGCTCTGAAGAACAACAGACTCATTAGGTTTCCAGCTGGCTATTTCACCAAAAGTCATAAATCCGGTCTTTCAGCCATCTGCCAACACGTTTTAGAGTGAATGTGTTAATTATTGTCATGAAGAAGAGTAGCTATCATTCCATTATTGGGAAGCATAGCAAGTGATTTAGTAATATACAAATAACCACTCATAGGGTTGAATGGTTGTTAATAGCTAAGGTAACAATCTCATCAAGAAAAGTCACACAGGTCAGAGTTAATTTCTGAAGCACAGAAAACATGCTGTTATAATTCACTTAGCATTAAGTCATAGAAGCTTTGTTCTGGTAGTCCTGTACAATTCTCAAAGATGTTACCTAATTCAAAGTTAAGATTAATGGTCCGGCACACATTTCGAGGCACTTCCTTGTAATTAGGGACTATAATACTTGCCTCCAATTATCATCGGGGAGATAATCAGACTGCAGAAGTCCATTAAAGATTTCAACTAATGGATCAAAATGTCCTTTAAAGAACAAATGAAATGTACCAAAAGTGCAATGAGGGCTCATGCAGCTTGATACATCCACCAGGCACTTAAATAATTTTCCTTTATTATAGTAGGACAAACAGAAATGGCTTTCATTTTCAAATGAATGTACCTATAATAGACCTTATTGCCTTTGGTGGAGGATATGCTGGGTGTGTATGTCGTGCACCCTTGCTAGAATATATAATTAACTCTGATGACACCCAAAACCAGACTATTAGGAAATTAGTTTTGACAACAATTCAGTCATTTTTCTGTCTCCATTTCTTGCATACTAAAAAAGAGAAAAATGTTTTCTTTTGAATCACATAGCAGGAAATATGTGCTCTGAGACTCATAATGTCTAAAATGTTAATGTCATGATTTACCTACCCCAGGTCAGATTACATTTGTGTAGTTGTTTCTGATTTCCCTACAGTTTCAGTATATTTTTTGTAGCTTTTGGTATCTGGCATGCCATCTTTTCTATCACATATGTTCAGTTCATGTTACTTATGCTTCATGCCATTCAGTCAACATTGCCATTTTCTCTTCCACTTTTTCTAACACTTTGTGGGCATATATTTGTTAACTGCAAAAACACATTTCTTAAATTGGTGTCAGTGTTTTCATTTCCAAAAATGTAAAAATGATAGAATCCCAGAAAAGTTCTTAGCGATATGCCTCCAGACATTGAGGAGAACTCCATATGGTCATGGTTAAACTCAGGCATAGGCCATCTAGGAGGCTTCTAATGATGTTATGCTTCTAAGGGTTATTTTCTAAATTCTCTTGCTACACAGCTATGGCTTCAGTACTCTATAAGGAGATCACAACTATAAATCACAGAGCCCCAAAGGATCTATGAAGCTTTGTGATTCACCATGTCGATTACAGTGGGTGGGGCCAAGCAGAATGTCTGGAGACTTTGAACATTGGCAGGCAAAGGCAGCAACAGCATCCGAAGTGCATAGCTAGTAGTACCCATAGGGTCTGCAGAGGGTCTTAAAGTGAATGCTTTGTTCAATGACTTCAAATCCTTCCTTCAGAAAATGAATGCTGATGAAAAATCTGATATTCCAGCAAATGTCCAAGTATGTAAGAACAGTATTTAAAATCTGTCCCTGACTTACAGCCCTTGTCCATTACCATTGCACTTAAAGACTGACAATTATTTGACTACACTCCTGTGTTGCCTTTATTTTATTTATTTTTTTATTTATTTATTTTAATTTTATGAGAATCAAACATGCTAGCTGTACACTGATAAAGGGCTTATAAAATGATTGAGTTGTATGTGGAGTGGAGGAAAATAACTGTCTACTGTTTGCTCATTGCTCTGGCTTTGCTGAAATAATGCAATTTGCTTGAAGCAACTTAGATTACTTTAATATATAGATACTGTTTGTGTGGAACAATGCTGAAATATATTACATGACCACTGTGCACATTTTGAAGTGTACACAGAAGTGGCAATAACTGCTGAGTGGGGAGTGGGTGGTTTCTGTTGATGAATGTGACTGCCCTCTTGTTTTTTGGTCAGTTTAATGCTCAATTAAAACAGACACAAATCTGGCTTTGCAGAACTGCTGTGCATTTGTGTGAAGTTGGACAGATACTTTACTGTGATTATTGTGTGTTTGTGTGAAACAACCTTTACATACATTACCGTGGCTATTATTTTGTTTTAATTTAACCGCAATCAGAAATTTCAGACAAACAATGTAAAATAGCTGCACTTGATTTGTATAGCTGCCTTTTTTGGATAAAAGTGACTTACCCCTGCTGTTGTTTGGTCATTGTTGAGCAATAGTCACTGTCTAGGATTGGCAAAAGTAATTCACATAATTTGTTGTATTTGCTGAAGTCTGTGTAAAACTAGTATTGAAGTGGCCTGTTTTTGTTCGGGGGCTGCTGCACATTTCAGAGTAACAAGTCAGCCCTATATTTTTTATTTCATTTTCCATCATAAGCATCAGTATTGCATATGACAAGAGGCTATCTTAATTGCCTAGAAGGAACAGCTTATGTGTGAAAGCTATTATTCTTTGGCGCAGGGGTGAAGTGGGTAGTGTTGCCATGTAACAGTACTTGACTGGGGTTAAGTTGTTGGGTATAGCAACTTCTGTGTGGAGCCTGCATGCCCTCTTTGTCTTTTTATGAGTTTGTCTATATGATTTGGCTTCCATCTACACTCCATAAGCATGTTGAAGGTTAATTGACATACCTGCAATGTGCTTTTATTTAAGTGTGTAGCATGTCTGTGTATTTGTGCATTTTGCTGTAGACCTGACTTGTCATAGGCACTGTCATGATATGTGTGCGTGTGTGCATGTGTGTGTGCATGTGTGCATGTGTGCGTGTGTATGTGGGTGCGTGTGTGCGTGCGCGGGTGTGTGTGTGTGCATGTGTGTGCGTGTGTGTGTGCGTGTGTGTGTGTGTGTGTGTGTGTGTGTGTGTGTGTGTGTGTGTGTGTGTCTAAAAATAATATCACTGATTTTTTGATTTTTTTTTTTTTTATCATAGGCAGGCACAATATTGCCATGCATACACATGTAACTCATCTGAGCAGTAGTGAAAAAAAAAAACAAAGTTAATATGTCATCTTTTAAGAATAAATCATAAAATGCATCACAGAACATCCAGGCAATTAGAACTTCTAGGGGCCGTACATCCCCCGCACTCCAACTGTATAAGAAAATTTAGACATAGGCTTGAGAGTAGACTCTCCTAAATCCCACTGTGTCCAAAACCACTACTTCACATAGGTGTACACAGAAGCCTACTGTAGCTTGTAGGGGGCAGGGGTTTGGGGATGGTGTGGTCATTTGTTCTTCAATTTCCTCACAATCAGAACTCAGAGGTATCTTCAGAAGGTTGTTGTAGCTTGTACTGCACTGGAGATGGTGTGGTCATTATTTCTTCAAATTTTCCTCACATTCAAACCTCAGTAGTACCCAGAAAAAGTGAATGAAACTTCAGGGAGTTGAGAAAAGTGAGGTCTTTATTTCTTTATTATCCTCACAGACCTTACAAATCTGCACAGAAGGTCACTATAACTTGTGATAAGGAAGGGACTGTGTGTTCATTATGTCTTCAACTTTTCTTACAGACTTCAGAGATGCACACGGTAGGTCACTCTAGCTTATGTTGGGGCAGTGGACAGTTGGTGAATATCTTTCCCCACAAATCTAAGCAGTTGGAAAAGATCACTACTGCTAGTTAAGAGTGAAGTATACTGCCAAGGAAAAGAGTCTGGAATATCTTACCAACATTCTGAGTTTTCACTTTCCTCACAAACAAACAGCAGATGCATATACAGGAGGATATCCTTTGGGGGTAAGGGTAAAAAGGCATGCTGCTTTATATTATGTCTGACCAAAACAGATTGAAATATATCACTGTGCTCTATATGCTCTTTCAGTTTCATCCCAATCTGACACCATAGGAGTACACAGAAGGTAATTGTGTTTTTTGGGGTCGATTACAGGTTCTTGTATGTTAGCAGCTTGCAACACACCTGCTTTCTGCCATTTGCTCAGAAAAGCAAGTACTCAAGCTCCCATTAGCCCAGCTTGTACATAACACTCATCACATCTGATCCTGTAAAATTGTATAGCCCTAACCAGACCTAAACTCTAATCCTAAAACTCACCCACTTCTCAACCCAAGTCCTTGCTCACTTACCCTAAATTTCCAGACCTCTCCTAACTCTAAAATCTATGATTGCTCCCTAAAATAAAACTCCAACCATGCTTCCTAAACCTAAAGTCTACAATTGTTCCCTAAGCCTAAAACACCCCTCCCACTCTCTAAACCTAAAACCCCCCTACCTCCTCCCTAAGCCTAAAATCCTCTTGCTGCCACCCCTTGTCTGCTTGTTGAAACTCCTATTCGAGCAGAGAACACTATTTAACCTATGGCTGATTCTGCATATTATGCTCATTCATTTATCCTTTTGAACAGTCGGTGTTATTCTGTTTGTTAATCCTTGAACGTAATACATTGGCATGTATTTTTTAAACTATTTTTGTCATACTACTGCAAGTCTTAATAATATCTAAACAGATCAAGTTTGCGCTCAGTTTAGCATCTGTTTTCCTTCTTAATTATTGAAAGAACTGTAATATTTTGCTGGTGAGACCATCTAGATATAAGTAAATTAAATTATTGCTTTCTGTGTAGGACTAGTCAGGACAATATGTGCATAAATAAATTAAATTGTTGCCTTCTCTGTAAGACTATTCAGGATTGTCTCTGTATAAATAAATCAAAGTGCTACCCTCTGTGTAGGACTACTCAGAATCCTCTATGTATGAATAAATTTAATTGTTGCCTTCTTTGTAGGACTACTCAGAACCCTCTGTGTATATATAAATTAAATTGCTGCCTTCTGTGTAGGACTACTCAGAACCGTCTGTAAATAAAGAAATTAATTTGCTGCATTCTGTGCAGGACTACTCAGGACCAGCTATGTATAAATAAATTAAATCAGTCTCTTCTGAGCAGGACTACTCAGGACCATCTGTGCATAAATAAATTAAATTGCTGCCTTCTGTATAGGACTACAGAGTCTTCCATATATTCTATAGTTACCTCCTCCAGAAATTAGTTGTTTGAATTTTTGTCTTTTTATTCTTACCTACAAATTTTCTTTGATTTCTTCTTTAATTTATATTGTGCTTTCTTGATTAACTGTTTTTTTTTCATGTTTAAAAAGTTATGTGTCCCTCTCTGATCTTTAATAACCTTGTTATAGTACTGTCATCGTTTTCATTGCTTATTTTTGTACTTTTTGTATTTTTCTATTTTTGGTTTGATGTTTTTCTGCTTAAGCTTCCCCCATCCTAGTGGCACAGATGGTGATAAATAAGGGAAGAACGTGCAATGGGATGACAGTGGCAGCTGTCCTCTCACTTCTTCAAGGAATGTTCCCCCCAAGCATGCCTGCCTTACCCGCTAGCATGAGCAATAAGCTTCCTGGTCTTCATCAGGAAGTTAGAACTGCCCAATGTGCCCCCTGGTATGCACAAATCCCACTATCCCGTAGGAGAGGTAGTTGGGTCATGTCCCTTCCATCCCTACCTGTCTCCTCCTACTCCAAAGCCACTAATCAGACCCCAATCACCTGGGAAACAGTCAGGAGAGCCCTCCTTTCACCACATAGCCAGGTGACAACAATTACCTATTTGTTAGTAACAAAAGATTTGTGTGCTAGTGACAGTATTTGTGATGTGTTCTCATTATTCTTCAGTGCCAGATTCATAATTACTTATCCCCATGATTTGTGAGACCTCAACTTTACTGGTTGTACAGAAAGAATGCAAAGAAACCCTCATTTGGCTTGTGACATTGAATTCCTTTACCTTCTTTATAATAACATGTTAAGACAGTATATCTGGAAAATCTGTAACAGGCATTCATAAGTAATATACTAACAAATAAATAGAAAAGAAAATATAACAGCAATAACTAGATTAAAGGAAAATGTGTCACTTGTACTGAAACAAATTCTTACATATATGATTATACAGTTTTCTTGTAGGATAGCATATGATACTCAACTTATTCATATTATGGTTAGTTCTAGGTTCATTAGTGTTTACTAGGCTAATGACTACAAGGGCCTTTTTAAGCCTACCCATACATCCCAAATCTCTGACAAGTTCTGGTACACTTAATAATTGTAACCAGGAGCTTGGGAAATTAAACATTTACAAGCAGGAGCCTAGGAGATGAATCATTTACAGGTTGCTTGTGTCGATTAGAGACATAGGTGCCAGACCAGGGATGAATTTTTTTGTTCCCCATCCAATTTTCCAAGGTTCACTTGAATTGGATTAGAGAGAAACTCTGATTCACCTGGCTGGGGAGCCTGTTCCAGTGATTGGCGTAGTCTCTGGGATACATACATGTCTCTTCAGCTGGTCCTATTTATATCACAGGCAAGGTTTAAGTTTTTAGAACAAGTAATTCTAGTACTGTTTTTTTGCAGAGATGTGGGCGGTCCATCAGAGTGGGGTCTGACAATGCCCTGTATGCCAGGCATAGATCTCCCCTCAACAGACTGTAGGAGACAGAATATAGGGCTAGAGCCTTGATGCAGTCTGTATAGGACATTTTACTTATGCCTGTGTTTTTTTAATATAGAACCTCTGCGGATGTTGCAATTGTTTGATATGTCTGGTTAGGTACATACCAGAGGGAGTATTGTACTCAATTACAGGTCTGATGAACACAGAATAATTTCTTCACTACTGTAGACACATGCCCCTTTATTTAGCAAGCTCTGCATGGAGTGCAGGAATAGTGCAAGAGATGCTGCACGCAATATGGCTGCTGAGCGATCCAGGAACTAGCTCCCGGGACATGCACGAGTGCTCCTACAATATTCCTGCATGAACAGCACTGCTATATGCTAATTACCCCATTTGCTGGTAAATACCATGCAAATGAGGTGAATTAGTGATCTAGGAAGCAGGCAGGCATCTGTGCAGGAATAGTGTAAACTGCAGAAATGTATTTGGTTACTAATCGAATACATTTCTGCAAATTACAAAATGGAGGCATGACAGCTCCAAAGAAAGCATGTATTCAATGTAGTATGCATGCCAATGGCCAAATATATAGCCATTGGCATGAGAAGTAGTTGCAAAATTATAAAAAATAACTTTTTTTTGTCCGATTCCAGCTGTTTAAGCGTAGGGCAGCGGTGCACAAACAGGATCGTCCTGAAAATAAGAAAAAAAGTTGGAAATAAGCTTTTAAACCCAAATCAGCATTTTGCCATAATAGTCAATGGCATGCATAAGACAACAATACCAGGGAATAGTGGTTGCTAAGGGGGAAGGCTCAGTGTGAGTGTGGTAACTAGGAATTAGCATTCTGTTTTATGCGAATGAGGGGACTGATACTGAATCACAGATTTCCTCTCAGTGTTAGCTTGCACCCAACTGTGTAGGTGCAGCAACACCATTGTATAAGAGGTAGATGACCTCATAATGGGGAGTGTCATGTATGCTGTAAGCTTATTGGAGCTCTGTGGCCCATGCTTGCCCTTAGCTAAGCACAGCTAAGGAAGGGGGTGCATCTGAGGCTGCCTAGCAGTGTTTACATTGTCTAAACAGGTGCGTGCCATGCTCCGGGTTTTAAACAAAAAAAAAAAAAAAAAAAAAAAAAAAAACAGTAAATAACAGCTCTGTTCACATCTGAGCACAGCGTATGTGCACCATGCCTTGGGGCAAAACAGGAAGACAATGGGAAGGGAAAGCAGCAGTAGGAAGGCAATCAAGGAGAACTAGCATAGCTGGCAGGTGAAATGTATCAGACTCAGCCAATTACACATGGAATAGCCTAGCACACTACTATAAATGATGCAAACACCTTCCAGTCTGTTTTTTCCACAAATTCTACACCATGCATGCACACAGATGGGGAAATTTTAACTGACAAAACTAACAAAATGTTAGGGGCTGCTGTTGCTGTCACACATCAATATGTGCAAGAGGCTGAGGGTGGTGAGGATGTGAATGCTGATGATCAACCCACAGTGAGGATAAGGGGAAGACTGTAAGGACCCAGTGTAACCTAGCAGGGGCTACATGAGCTGGAGATAGTGGAGCAATATAGGGTGGACAGGGACATTCTACAGCAAATTGTTGTGTTGTGCTGGACATGCCTCACACACAGAACCAACAGAGGGGAACCCATCCCAGTGGATACGAAGGTATGTGTAGGCTTAAGAATACTAGCCACAGGTACCTTCCAAAGGCAACTGGGGATATCATGGGGATCTCACAGGCATCAGCATCCAGGGAAATCTAGCAGTTCCTGGATGCCATGTCAGCACATGCCTGTGAGCACATAAATTTCCTCAACACCTGTGAGGTGTTGACCAGCAATATGCATCTCTCTTCCACCAAACAGCAGAATACCACAAGGTAGTGGGTGCTATAGACTGCATGCACATACACATTAAAGTATCACTTGGTGAGCGGGGTAGGGACTACATAAACCACAAGGGCTTCCCCTCCATCAACTGTCAGGTTGTTTGCAATGCCCAGAGCATTATCTTGAATGCGTGCGCTAGCAGCCCTGGAAGCTATCACAACTCCCACATCTGGCATATGATACAGCTGTACCAGTTATTTGCCAGTGGGGCATCCCAAATGGCCACCTAGTGGGGGATGCAGGTTACGCACTGGTGCCGTGGCTGATGACACCCATCAAAAATGCACACACACCCAAACAAGCACTCCATAATGAAGCATAAGCACAAACCAGAATCATAATAGTGCCGTGGCTGATGACACCCATCAAAAATGCACACACACCCAAACAAGCACTCCATAATGAAGCATAAGCACAAACCAGAATCATAATAGAGCTTGGATTTGGGTTGCTCAAGTCACGACTCCACTGCCTGGACATATCCAGTGGAACCTTGCAGTACTCTCCAGCTACATATACACAAATGTTCATAGTATGTGCCGTGCTACACAATATGATCATGTGGAAACAGCTGCAGCAGGAACAGCATGGGGCAAGGCCACATAGCCCCCCACCATTGCCAAGGCCATCACAGACACAGAGGGACTCGGAGGAGGAACAATCTGAGCCTGCCCATGTTGGCAGAAGGTGGCATGCCCAGTATGTGCAGGTTTTGGCAGAGGCAATGCATAGCACATACACTGACATGGTAAGGACCCAGGGAATGACACCTCTCTCTGACTCACACATACAGTAAAAGGGATGCTAAATATGAAACTACCTGTGCTTTACCATGTATAGGGAGTGTACTATGTGCAAATGACATAGTCAGCCCTCCAGCACTGTACTCAATACTGGCACAGCCACAAGGTAATTCACTCTTCCTATCAATTGCTGAATGCAGTAGTATGTTCTGATAGTTGTATCTATGGTGTGGACATAAGCATGCAAGGGAATTGGGTGGCTGAATGGGATGGCAGCAGATAGTGGACACCGATATGGGCAGCATGAAATCCATAACAAATACTGGTGTCAACATACTAGGCAGTACTAGACAAGGTGATAAATCCCACTGCAGTACATGTGGTGGTCCAACTGTGTGTCCATAGGACACACACATGCATGTCAGTGAGGCTCACATACCCAACACCAGCCTCAGCCAGCAGGACAGGTGTAGATGACCATAAAGAAAGGCCGTGCTAAGGCCTCCAATTGATGGCAATGGTGAACACCCCCCCCCTCCAGACCTACACATACAGACTACAATAGGTCTGGCAGTTGTATGTTCTGAAGGGTAAGAAGTCTGAAACTGAAATGTAGGTCAATAAAACCTAAGATCTGTACTCTACTGATATGCCTGAATTCTGCATGATAGGTCAGAATACAAAATGAAATGGAAGCCAGCAGAGTACCTGAAATACCAGTACAGTCATAGCAAATGTTTAAAGTCATCAGGTGATCCCCCCCCCCTACAATCCTATGTAGAAATGCAGTAACATGTATGTGTGGGTTTGATAACAGTGGAGCACATATTACCTGAGCTGGCCCAATCTACAGGATAGATTGTTGCATGTGTACAATATGCAGAGGTCCATGTGTTAGGTCATTTTGTGTCCAATATTGGGTTGAATTGGTCAGCATGTAGGCATGGAGGGTTGTGTCTTGGTGGCCGATGGCCAGTACTGTTGATGACAGGGCCATGTTCTGACAACTGCAGTGCCAACCACAATGCTTCTCAGCAATACCCATCTCAGCAGTCGTTCATACTCACTGTCCAGATGTCAATATCTGTCACCATCTGAAAGATGGACATGCCATGAATGTGGGCCCAGACCTACACACAGCACACAGGTGGAAGTACCCTAGATAGAGTACATAAAATCTAACTGTCAATTGCACAAACCTTTGGAATTGTACATATAGGTTAGCAGCACATTAGTTTTCTGTGTAATATGGAATACTGATGTAGTCTGTTCAATCAGTGGAAGACCGCAAAAGGCACAGTTATGAAGTAATGAGAGACTGCCTATATCCCCGCTCAAGGCAGCATAAGGGGAATGTCCCAGGTACAACTGTGAGTCAGCTACAAGAAGCTTCTATATCACACATGCACTCAGCTCACCCCACCATCAGCCACAGGTTAATCACAGGTCATATCCATGCTGTTGGGAATGAGTACAGTATGACCACCACTTCTGTATGGGAATATCCACAGAATGCAATACACTGAAGAGGTGTCCCATGCAGGTGTGTCCCTAGCTGTAAGCAGCACCCTGCCAGCATCCATATGGACAGGAACTATTGCCATTAACACCTTGCACACTTACCCTGTCACCCCAGGGGAATCCAGTGGCTTGTAGCCTGGGAATGTAGGAGTGACAGAATGCACTGGCCTGTTACATATGGCCTGCATCACTACTAAATGGCCTACAGTCCTCTGTCAAAGGCTTGTACCTCACCCGTAGTGCCAATGTATGTTATCTCATGGGGTCCCAACTAACAACATAACACAGTCAACAGAACACAAATGCAAGGCCATGTTGACAAATCCCAGTAGCATGCCACCACGTTCTACTGCATGAACTGTGGACCAACCCCTAAATACCGCTGGGATGAAGGGACAACTATAGGGATACTTCTCAGATATCACTCGCATAATGTTAGGAAGAGGATAGAATAACAGAGTGGGGGGTGTAGAAGTATGGACATCATGGAGTGTGTGAAGTCTGAAACTCTGATATGTGCCAATACTACCCCTGCCTGCAGACCCAGTAATGGGTGGCTACAAACCTGCTCATAAACCACAATGTGAAGTGGAACTGAGCAGATATATGAGCCCTGCCTCTGGGTAACCTGGGTGAATCTGTACAGCTGAGAGGTATGGCCACAGCAGGATATGGCCATTCTGTTACATCAATATATGTACAAGAAGGGGATCCTCAGCCACCATAGCACCAGGGTCCTGGACCATTTACACAGACCCATCAGTAAGTGTCTGCAGCTACCCCTCCAGAATGGCATGAGTGTGCAAGAATATGTAGGCTGCAGACCACAATACTGAACACAGCTTTGTTCATCTTGTATGTCCCAGGAAATAACTGTGAGCAAATAAGAATATCTGTCAGTAGTTTATGACATAATACATTACAGTGTAAAACAGTACATATGTCTGAATATCTCTGTTAACACCAACCATGCAACACAAGCAGCACAGACACAATAGTTACAATATCCCACTATCTGTTGCCCATTGTGACTCCATATTGTATATCTTGCAGAAACAGGTTGCTAGCTGTATGTGTAGAACACCAAACCCTGTAGTGGAGTACAACCTACCTAGAATGGATTCACACACTCAATACAGAAGATCATACTGGGCATGCTCCTACACTTAGAAAAATGTTAGAGAAATGAAGCCCATGTCTGACAACACAGTGGACTATACATATCTGTCAGTCGCAGACATCTGTGCACACACACACACACCACATTGTACACCATTCATGCTTTGCACACACATTGGATAGGAATACTCACACATATCCAAGGACAACACACTATAATATGTCAAACATACACACACAGAGATGTGGGGAAGAGAGAGATAGACAGTTACAGAGAGATTTCCATCATGAGGCCTGTCCCACCCACCACACAGCCAATTGGCCAATATCACATGATGTGCTGATGTCAATCACTGCAGACATTGCTTTTGGTAGCTGTCAGTCCTATAGTGTCTGTGGTGTTTTTGATAACTGTGTAACACAATAGTACAAATCAGTATTCATCAAGCATTTGTATACCCAGTCCTTTCAAATGTAAAGCTGTTTGTGACTGAGTGTGTGTGTGTGTGTGTGTGTGTGTGTGTGTGTGTGTGTGTGTGTGTGTGTGTGTGTGTGTGCGTGTGTGCGTGTGCGCGCGTGTGTGTGTGTGTGTGTGTGTGTGTGTGTGTGTGTGTGTGTGTGTGTGTGTGTGTGTGTGTGTGTGAGTATTTCCAGAGGAATGGTTTATGGCTCATTCACATACACTGCACTTCCCATTGCCCATGTTAGCACTTCTGCTGATGTCAGTCACCTTGAAATAGCCCTCTGGCCAAGTATTGGCCCTATAAGTTGCATGGCACTTGCTATGCCTATGTATTACTGTAGTGTAAAACACTAGTTAGGTAGGAGTTCTAATCCCAGACATGGCAACTGTGAAAATGTGTGTGTGAAGATGAATGATTTTGAGGCCATTCACAGTCACTGCACCTCCTGTTGCTCTACTTTAGCATGCCTGCTATTGTTAGTCACCTTGAAATAACCCTTTGGACAGATACCAGCCCCATAAGCCTTGTGGCACTTGTGATAATTGTATAATGCTGTAGTGTAACATGCTATTTAAGTAGGAGGTCTAATCCCAGACATGGCAACTGTGAGTGTGTGTGTGTGTGTGTGTGTGTGTGTGTGTGTGTGTGTGTGTGTGTGTCTTTGATGATACCTTCTTTTATGGACATTGACACTTACTCCTCTCCCCTTACCCCTCCATTAGCACTGCTGCTGATGTTAGTCACCTTCAAAGATACCTGTGGAGAACTTTCTAACATATAAGCTCTGTGGAGCTTGCGATAACTGCATAATACTATAGTGTCACATACTAGTAAGGTAAGAGTCCTAATCCCAGAAATGGCAATGGTGAAACTGTGTGTGTTTGTGTGAGAGAGTGTTTGTGTGTGTCTTTGATGATACCTGATTTTATGGACATTGACACTTACTACTCTCCCATTACCCCTCCTTTAGCACTGTTGCTGATGTTATTCACCTTCAAAGATACCTGTGGAGAGCTTTCCAACATGTAAGTTCTATGGCATGTGCCATACATGCGGAACAATGTAGTAGTAGTAACTACATAGATATGGGTTTGAATCTCATCTGTGGTAAGTGTTTGTGTGCGTATGTCTGTACCTCAATGCTTTTGGCCCCATTTACACCTAGTACACATCTCAGAGCCTGACTTTAGCAGTCCTGCAGATATCATCCACCTTAGAAGTACCTGTTGGCAACTCAAAACCATGTAAGGTCAGTGGTGCATGTGGTAAATACATAACATAATGGTCCATAAAGATTGTAAGATAGAGGTTTGAACCTCATCCCTGGCAAATGTAAATGTGTGTGTAGGGTTAAATTATTTTTGAGACCTCTTACCCACTACATCACCCAATGCCAGTATTTACTAGGGCTGGTGATGTTCCTCACCTTAGAAGTACTTTGGGACAGCAATAATCCTATAAACTCCGTGATGTGTGTGATAAATGTCTTAGACTAAGGTAACAACGCATAGCTAGGGAGGGTTTTGAATCTTAGTACTGGCAAGTGTGTGTGTCTATAGTCAGTACTATGTGTGGAGGTTGCTGTGATTGGGTAATAACAGGATCCACTGTGGTGTGAATTTTGCTAAATTATTATGTTGAGGACCTAGTATATGTCACAATGTCCACCTTACAAGGGCAACAGATGTCAAACACTCAAGAGGTTGGTGTAGACAATCCATAGCCCTACATGTGACATTATGGATTGGTGAACAATATACCCAAGCATTCTATTACTCAGAGAACACTCTCCAGCCACTTCTCATACACAAACACACTTGGCTAGGCAACAACCACTGTATTGGTAGTTCCCTGCATATTGTCTCACAGATAGTAACCACCATGTGATTGCAGTGGACTACATGCCTGTTGACCATAACAGTGCCACTGACATCAGAAAGTACGTTGACGTGTTACATCTCTTGATTGAGTGCGTGTTATCCAGCAAGTAAAAGGACATGGCACCCTGCTGCATCCCCTCAGTAGGCAAATAAATGTGTACAGTGGCCCTTTTGCTATGCTCCCCATGGGATGCCTGCAGTAACTGTAGAGTCTGAAAATGTAACCCACAAAGTGAATACCATGCCTTATGCACATGCCCTGTATAGACAGATGCCACTAACTCCAATGAATACCTGTATCATGCTGTCAATGTAGGTGCAAGCACAACCTCAGTTACATAGCCAGGTCTCACCAAATGAGATCAGGGATGCTACATCAGAAGATAACAATCTGTCCACACAACATGCCCCAGAGACCTCAAGTACAATTCCACATATCAAAGAACATGCATGTGGACATAAGTACAAACCAGACATGGTCCATATTATGGAATATAGATCACATACATGAGAAGCAGTGCACATCACTGACCACCCACAATAGTAACCCCAGATGAGTGGATGGTGAATACAATACCCAATCCTGGGGACCACTCCAGGACTACATCCCTGAGTCACACTGTGGACTATTATCATATGGCCTGATGCCAAGCTATTCCTATGGCCTAGCCTTGTAGAGCCTTCAGGCCCATTCACCTATTTCACACCTCTGAAGCATGGATCTCAGTACTGGCAAGTGTGTGTGTGTGCGTGTGTGTGTGTGTGTGTGTGTGTGTGTGTGTGTGTGTGTGTGTGTGAAGATGGATGATTTTGAAGCCATTCACACTTGCTACACCTCCCATTGCCCTACTTTAGCATGCTTGCTGAAGTCAGTCACCTTGAAATAACCCTTTGGCCATGTTTCAGCCCTATAAACTCTGTGGCATTTGCAATGTTGTTGTTTTTCTTTTGGCCTTTCCTGGTTATGGGTCACCACAGCAAAACACTGGTCCACTAATGATTGGCAGTAGATTTTTACGGTGCCAAGGTGCCAGCTTGATGCCCAACATTCAACGAAGGCACGCCCATTCACACATGTCTTTCAAATGCTACTCGACCGCAGGGAGGACATGCAGACGCCACACAGAAAGCACTCAAGCCAAGAATCGAACGGGAGAACCTCTTGCTGTGAGGTGACAATGCTGCCACTGCAACACCACGGCTTCTGTGGCATTTGCGATAACTGTGTAATACTGTAGCATAGAAAACTAGTTAGGCAGGAGTTCTAATCCAGATCCTGCCAACTGTGATAAGGTGTGTGTTTCTGTGAGAGAGTGCTTGTGTCTTTGTTGACACCTGATTTTGTGGACATTCACACTTACTACACTTCCCTTACCCTCCTTTAGCACTGATGCACTCACTCACTTTCAAAGATACCTTTGGACAGCTCTCCAGCATATAAGTTCTGTGGAGTGTGCAATAATTGCATAACACTATAATAGCACTACATAGTCGGTACTGGTAAGTGTGTGTGCATTATCAGTATCCTGTTGGGGTGATTGTGTAATGGCAGGATCCATTGCAGTGTGGGCTTTGCTACATCATTATATTGAGGACCTATATATCCCAATCTCCACATTACAAGGCCAACAGTTTTCAAACACAATAGAGGTTGTTGTACACAATCCACAACCATAAATGTGTACATCCGTGTGCAATTACTATGTGACAGTATGGATTAGTAAACAATATAGGCAACTGTTATAATACCCAGATACCACTCTCCACCCACTGATCATACACAAACATGCTTGGCTCTTACTCCCTTCCTTTCTTACTTTCTCTCTGTCTCTTTCTTTCTCTCTCTCTCTCTCTCTCTCTCTCTCTCTCTCTCTCCCTCCCTCTCTCTCTCTTTCTGGTGGATGTGGAAAAGTGCATCTGTTTTGCATAGGTAGCAGCTTGACTTTTGTAGGTAATCCTCATGATCAGCTGGTGGCCTGTGAATGAATTGGCACCCCCCACTTGCTAATTGCATGTGGAACAGCTGTGGTATCATTCCTATAGCCAATTGCATGGAAGCAAACTCCTATAACTAAGCATTTCATGTCGGTGTTGGCCCTTTTCCTTCACTGTGAGCAGGACTTCATGTGGGTGTCTGACAAACGGCATCACAGAGGGTAGTTGGAAATACCTCTTACAACATACACAGTGGAGACAGGCCAACAACCAGGAGGGGGATGCTCCAGACATGGGGACAGAATGTAAGTATTGCTGTTCTACATTTGAAATAATGTTGGTCTAACAGGGTTTGTGTGGATAAGGCTATTCTACATGATTTAAAGTCTGGCATAAAAATGTTATGTGGTTGAAGAAACTCTCACATGTAGGGCTATCTGCAGAATGGCCAGAGTTTTGAGTCTTAGATGTGTTGTGTTACTCACACATTTCCTATCTTTAGAAATGCAGTAGCATACTCTGATGATTGCAGTCAGTACATGGTGACATCCATGTTTGAGTTACTGATTTCATATCCCTCAGAAGAGATATGTCACAACAAACTTTGTTACACCAGGAATTTTCTCAGTTTATCACAGCAATATGTCAATATTGGCCCTGTGTTTGTGCCTCTGTCCCCCAAGTCTGTCACCCTTTGTCAATATGTCATGCAGTAAGAGGTGCATATGTACAGTATATCATAATTTACTGACATAATTCCCGAAAACAAGCAAGTGATATATCAGACTGCCAGACATGTTATGTGTAGTAGGCCTTATATTTGAGGACAAAACTTGAACATTCTGTTGTAGTCTGTACAATAGTGAGGTCTGTGTACTTATGGTGATTGTTGACAGAGTGTCAGCATTGTGCAGCAGTGCATTGTAAATATGTTACTTGGCCTGTGTACAGACTGTGGTAGATGTCAGTGTTCTTGGTCCTGTTCTATCTGATGTATGTTGCTTCAGTTTCTGGTAACCTATCAGCGTATATACATGTCCCACACCACAGTCAGGCATCAGACTACACTGTAAATTGGGCCATTATATGTAAGGTTAGGGTGTGAGTGGAAAATATGAGGATGGTTTTGTTCAAACAGTCCATATACTGTACTATTAATTAGGCTTACCATAATGTGGCTTTGACTGTGTTGAGATTGGTTGTGGGTATGCACTTTCACACTGGTGTCTGTTACTCTGTGCTGTTACATGCCTGTAGTGCCTGCTATACTTGCAGGTGCATGTGTATTCCCCCATAGGAAACTTGGGTCAGTGTTGTGGCAGTCTGCCTGTAGTTTACACAGTACTTTTGACATGCCTAGCAGCTCAGTGTATTTACCGAGTGTGATATTATGTCCAGATATTTGTCAGATGTACTGCTGCCTGGCCACCATATGTGTTGTGCATTTCTGAAAAAGCAATGGGATGCTGTGAAGATGTATGTCACTAACTAGTGGGAAGTATGTGGACTTGGGACCTCTGCTCTTCCGGTTAATGTGTGTTAGGACAGAGAGGATGGTGTGAATCCAGCAACTGTGTGAGCTTATCTATTCCAGTATTTGTGTGATATCCCCATTTTCATGGCTGTAAACATCCCCTTTGTCAGGCTTGGTCCACACTTCTTGCACTAAGGAGTTCTGTGTACACCTCTGGACTGATCAGATTGTTTCAGACTGTCCACGTTTATTGGTCATATTTCTGCTGTATTCCAAGGGATCAGTACTGTGATTTGTTTGGTACTTCACTATGATAATTTTATGATGTCTGTCAGTAACTGATGGTGTACATATCAGTAACAGAAATGACTTCCTACACAACATGTCTGTTGACACAACCACTGTTACTGTAGCAACATTCTATATTTATAGCTGCAGTACTTACATTACATTCCCTTGCACTAAGAGGTTGTGACTTATGGTGCTGAGGTATGACTCCACTACATGTTATGGGCATATGTTTATATATATATATATATATATATATATATATATATATATATATATATATATATATATATATATACACACATAGATACATATGTATATATATATATATATATATCTATATAGATAGATAGATATAATATATATATATATATATATATATATATATATATATATATATACATATATATATATATATATATATATATATATATATATATATATATATATATATATATATATATATACATATGAATATATTTATAAATATACATACATATATATAAATATATTTATAAATATATATGTGCGTATGTAGTACACATATACATATATCTATATATGTATGTATATATATATATATATATATATATATATATATATATATATACATATACATATATATATATATATATATATATATATATATATATATATATATATATATCCATATCTTTGTTATGTATAAACATATGTGTTGTATATTCAAAAGCAAAAAACCATATGTGCGGTCCTCTGATGGCAATAAAACGTTCACAGCTCCAATATTCAAAAGACGATACACACGTCTATGACCTCAGTAAAACTTTATTTCCAAACCCAGAGTAAGCGCTTTCGCCAACAGGCTTCTTCAGACTCTTTTTACAAATTAAAAAATCAGCTTGTTTAAAAACCTTCCCATCATTTTGAATATTGGAACTGTGAACGTTTTATTGCCATCAGAGGACCGCACATATGGTTTTTTGCTTTTGATTATACATATTTATTGTGTGGATCCTCGTCTCTACTGAGTGCTGCTCTGCGTTTGATTTGTGCATATGTGTTGTATATACCTGCACAGATGTATCCCACCATATTTATCTGATATGTGTATATTTAGATATAAAAACATGACTGATTCAACATTATTTTCACTTACAAGTACTAAACAATTGTAGTAGCCATAGCAGTTGTTCACTACTAGTCAGTATGTATACTGAATGATATATCTGAAAAAACAACAATCGTCTTCACAGCTCAAATGGCTTAGTGGCTAACTGCTGTGACCATAGTGTACAGGGTCTGGGGTTCAAGAATGCAATGGCTGTTTAGTTTGCTGCTAGGCAGAACAATGACTGTTGGATACAGAAGGCAGTTTTGAGCAGCTTTAAGAGGGTTTGTGTGGTGGTAAGCAATGCTAACTTCTGCTTAAATATGCTTACAGACAGTTATCCTGAAAAGTGCTTAATCTGTGTAGGCATTGCTTAGCACCACACAAACAGGCTTATTCCCACTTACTACTGCTTAAAAGTGCTTACTCCCGCTTACCCCATGCTAATTTCTTTAAAAGAAAAGAAAAAAGGGGTGATAGGAAAGTAGTGAAAAAGGGAGCATAAATGGGGAAAGTAGCTAGGGATGTGCAGGACAAGTGTAGGGAAGGTCAATAGCTGTCCATTTCTTCTGCAGCAACAGCTGTGCATATATACTGAATTTGGAGGTATATTTGGACAGTTAAATCCCTGAGAGAGGGGTGAAGACGACAATAATGTGTTGTGAAGCCAAGTAGACCAGATTACATCTTTCCAGTGGACATGTGTACAAAATGGACAGCTATGTATGGGGCAAAATTTTTATTTTGAGAAAAATTTGCCCTTTTTTTAAGGTGAGAGTGGGATGTTGGGGAAGGATAGTAGGTATATTTGGGGAAGTAAGTTGGGTAGGAACACAGACAAGACAGACAACACAGCATACAGGGGTGGTATATGACACATGTGGGGGTAAACACCTTGGACAGGAAGGGGTGTTTGGAAATCAGAAGCCCATGAGCCCCCAAATGGAAACAGTGGGACTGAGGTCCCCACCCATGGGCAGTCACCACTGCACCTTCACAGCCCTGAAGGTAGTTGTGCTGGGGGCTGAGCAGTATGGGCAGGCTGACCCTCTAATTGTGTCATGCAGTCCTCAAGCTGGCATAGCAGATCTCCAAACCTCCTTCAGAGCTTGCTATGCACCAATCCCCAGACCTGACTTCGGGTGACAGTATCCTCTCCGTACCTGCTCCCGAGGGGATGAGCCCCATCCCCTGAGGTGGTTCCACCCAAAGGTGGTGCAGGACCAGTGGACTAGAAGGTCCTAGGGTAGGTTCCAGATGTTCTGGGGCCCGGTGCCATGGCCAGATAATGTGGGAGAGATGGGTCCGCTGGGTCAGGCCTTTCCAAACGTGCTATGGTGTTGCAGTTTTAGAACATATGTGGATTAGTAATAGTCAGCAAAATCCAGGATTAGTTATAACAGCATGCATAGATATTCCCATTAACCCAAAACACCAGATTTGGAACAGTTGCATAGCAAACAGAACACATGCATATATGGAACCACAGTGGCCATTACAACAGCATGCAGGTTACACTGATAGCAACAAGCCACCAATAACAATATTTCAACATGGAGCATTAATAGAAATACATTTCAATATTTGTTGAACAATATGACATATGTCCCAACAGTAGGTTTGGTGTAAACATATCCATTGATTTGTGTGTCTAGATTATTGTTGCAGATATGGTGGTGTGGGTGACATGTCAATTAACTTATATATCCTTGCAGTACTCACAACTGTAATGATCATTGCTCTAATCATTACTCTACAGGTATTATTACAATACCCTATGGCCTCGTTTGGGCAGTGGTATGTTTGTACACAGTGTATACTTCAACTGTCGTATATCTAAATTCTACTTCTCTTACCTGGTAGACCAGTGGAGGGAATGTTTATTAACACCACTTGACTGTTTCTACACATATTCACAGATTCCTAGTTGTAATTATGCACATACCTTTCAATCTCTCAATGCACAACATCTGGACTAAGCTTGACAACATGGGGGTACAAATAAGGACATATTTTGAATATAACTCTTATAAACTTTTAGACAGTTGCTAGAGTAACAGGATTTGTTTTGATATGCATTTTCTGAAGGACTTGAAGTCTGACACTCAAATGTATGTCATTATTTGGTGACTACAATCCTGAGATCATCCCACTGATTTGCCAGGAAAAAAGAGGAACAGGCCACAAATATGAGCCAATTATCTGGACATTCTGGGAAAATCTGTACAGTTGAGAGGTATGATTATGCATACAGCTTACTACCACTCCCAGGATTCAAACCATGGCTGTGTTTGTTAAAAATACAACAACTTTTGTTTCATCAGAGCAAGCTATTTAGACACCAGTGTCTGTTTCTTCAGTAGTTTCTTTCTAAGTCTCTCTTGGTTGTACAGTCTGACCTTGTAATCACAACAGTCTTATACAAAAGAAAAAAGGGGTGATAGGAAAGTAGTGAAAAAGGGAGCATAAATGGGGAAAGTAGCTAGAGATGTGCAGGACAAGTGTATGGAAGGTCAATAGCTGTCCATTTCTTCTGCAGCAACAGCTGTGCATATATACTGAATTTCTATACATATTTTTATGTAGCACAGTGTGGATAACAGTGCTTAACACAACATTACTATTTAGAGACTGCAACACTAAATGCCATACAATACCAGAGTAAACAGAACCAGTCCAGGATTTAGACCTTTTTTTGCCAGGCAGTTACGGGTTTATTGAAATATCACCTATATTGGACTATTGCTGTCATATTGTCTAGTTTATTCAGTACAACTCATACAGAGTTTTTATACTGCCAGGTGACTTTCTACTACTTTATATTTATTTGGTATGACAAGCAGGATTGTTACTCACCAGCCTCGCAATGCAGCCTTTGCAGCCTACTAGCATGGGCTTCCTGATTCACAGCCCTCTCAGCTGCAACTGTATCGGGAATAGAGAAATATTTAACCATAACTATCCATCACATACAGAGGCTGGACATTGGTAAACAGTTATTGATTATGAATACTTCCACACTGCTGGAACATCATCCCTCTGCCTTGCTTCTTGGACCCACTCTTCCAAGAGCTCCCTCTTCCTCCGCTTCAAGTTGGCATAGTGGTGCCAGACCTGCTCAACAGTCCAAGAGATACCAGTGGCACTGGGAGATTACAAGCAAGATGGTCCCAGGGTTCTGCTTTATATTGGGAGCCCTTGTACTGGCCCTGCAGGAGTCTCTTGTCATGGTTATTTACCAGGAGTCCTACCATGACCTTGGACTCCTGTATGCCCCAGCTCTGCACCCGGAAGCACATGCCCTTGCCAACACCTGCCATACTGCCTGCAGTGGGAAGCTGCAAGCAGTTATGAGCTGTATTCCTGCCTGTGGGGTTTAAATACGACCGATTTCCCAACCTTTGCCATGATTGGATGGTTTTGAGTATGCTGAGCTAAGCTAAGCTAAGCTTCGGGCAAACCTGCTTAGCTAAGGTTGGCAGTGCTTAAAGTAACAGGTTCAGCACTGCTTACCAATGGGCAAATCCACTTAGCTGGGCTACTCATTACTTAGCAGTCATATTTACACAATGCTTACACCTGGTAAGCAGAGCTGTGCAATGCTTAGCATTGCTTATTTTTTTTTATTTTATAGACTACCTTCTGTATGGGATTGATTCATCATTCGTTACATATTATAAATTTGTTTACTGTCCCTGACATCCCCCAGTGTGCTTTCATTACATTTGTTCATATGTGACTGTACTGTATGGGGCACTTGTGTTTATATGGGGGTTTTACAACTGTATTAAACTGACACCTTAAATCTGGACCTACTACAGTACTCTGGTTAACAAATATATGTCATTTAGTAGCTAATTATAAAACAAAATGTTTATGTACTGCTTTCACATGTAAAATGCAAATTGGTAACAGTGGGGATCGAACCAGGAATGTTTTTTTTACAAAAAATATGGTCTAACCACTACACTATTGCAGCACTGCTTATATCAGATGTCTCTTGCTATTTAACTTCTTGTGCTGTTTATGCTGGACTAAGCATAGCTAAGCAACAGGCACACCCATGCAGCTATGCTTAAACTTTATTGCATGTTTAAAAAATATATATTTGTTGTGTTTTTTTATTTGTACCCTTCAAAATATCCCTGCTAATGCTGAACCTGTTATTCTATCAACTTTCTGCTTTGTGGGATGATTGTTCCTTTTGGCTTTGTCCACATTCCTTACTCTAATGGGTTGGGAGGTGTGCAGTATGTGCTTATGCTAAATGTGTTATTATATCAACTTTGGCCTTGGTAGGGATGATTGTCCCTTATGGCTTTGACCAGATTTCTTATCCTTATGGGTTGGGGGTGTTACAAGCATTCTCACTCATTTTAAATTGCCAAAAGGCAACTCTGGAGTGCAGGGTGTGTGTGTATTGTGAGAGCTCTGCTCTCAGACACACCTCCTGCACTCGTACATGGAACCGTGTCCATTTTAGAGCACGGCCGTGCTCCTTTATACATATGCATGGCACGCTGCCGTGCTGAACAGGAATGGTTCCTGTCGTGCAGGAATAACTTATTCCTGCACGGCTGCTTGCTGAATCCGGGGGATGATAGTCAAAGACTAGACTGCTATCTATGTGTGTCCCCAAGTCCCTGACTACTGGGTCAGCTCTAAGGAGTGTGTTGTCAATATGATAGTTACTAGGGGAGGGTGACTTCCTGAAGGATACTATTATGCATTTCTTGGCATTTAGTTTTAGTCCGTGGCTCTGACACCAGCTGTTTGTCTGCATCAGCCCTTCCTGGAGAACATTTGTGTTGGTGTGGAATTCAATGACAGCTCCTAATTTGCGCTGTGATGGGTTTCTCAAAATAAATGATTTAATCAACAATTCACTCAGCAGACAACAAGCCGCCTTGCACTTGTATCTCAGACCAATATACATATGAATAGAAGTGCTGCAATTATACACTTTTAAACATTCAATTGTTTATATCTGCAAAATTCTGATAGAAAAGGACTAGATTTTAGGAGATATACTTATCTGTAGTATTGCTTGACCCGAGCAGTAAATTTTCTTTTGAAAAGAAAGATTTAATAAGCATTTACCATAAACTCAAATGATTGCTTAGAAAATAATTATATTGTACTAAGATAATAGCATCTGTGTGTAAATATAGTATATCATAAGTAAAATGTTTGTCTAGGAAACCCCATTTTTATGAAAGAAAATATTTTTTTTGTCACAGTCTGGAAATATGTTCTGTGCTTAGAATGATATCAGAATATATCTCGATGAAGAAATGATGATGCATAATCATTCTGGCATATGCAGAGATGGTATGAGATCCTTCAAAAAAAAACAATGCATGTAAATTAGTCTGTTAAAACATACTTCCTGCTGTTATTATCCACAATGTGTACCCCACAGAATCAGGAAGTGTAGGCACCTATAATTTTGTAAAACAATATTATGTTTTGTAAAACAGTGTTCTGTTTGGGTGTTCAGTCAAACCGGAATTTGACCTTGTAATCAAAGCTTAACTCTGCAAGGAAGAAAAAAAGTCGCACCCTGTCTTGGCTAAAAGGTATGTTAGAGAGTATTTTTATAGCTTCAGTTATGAGGAACCTGTGTCAAATGTGCATACATAAACCTATTTTCTCCAGCACCATCATAGGATGTTCTCTATAAGAAAAAAAAAGATAACACATGGAAGTCTGTTTGTAAATAATAGCATCCATAGATATGTGTGTGTTGTGTGTGTGTGTGTATATATATATATATATATATATA
Source organism: Protopterus annectens (assembly GCF_019279795.1). Classification (NCBI taxonomy): domain Eukaryota; kingdom Metazoa; phylum Chordata; order Ceratodontiformes; family Protopteridae; genus Protopterus; species Protopterus annectens. Next base: position 938,039,255 of record NC_056734.1, on the reverse strand, counting down.
TATATATATATATATATATATATATATATATAAATATATATATATATATATGTGTGTGTGTGCATGTATATGAGAACATTTTCTTTTGTAGAGCATTCAAAATATTGAATATCTGTAATGCTATCAGAGGTAATTGAATAAACAAATGATTGCTGGACACTGTCATTCCTTTTTGGGAGATCATGGTTCAGCGAGGAGGGGGATTTTCCCCTTTCCCTGTTTCCTGTTGCTGTGTGATTCAAAAGTCTGTATATATATATATATATATATATATATATATATATATATATATATATATATATATATATAAAACAGGCAGTATAGGGGGTACACATAAAATCTTTTTTTTTTTTATATTTTGAATTACAGTCTTTTAAGATCAACATTTAATAGTTCAATTTTGTGTACTTTCTATGTTCTGAAGGACATGCAGTCACACTCTGTGTACATATGTATATAAAACAAAGGATAAAAAAGGTGACATAGACAAAGCATTCAGTAAAAACTGCAAAAATAACCCAGCCGAGCTAAAGTTTCAATGTGATGCCTTAAACCTCCTGCAATGAAGGGCGGTGAGATATATGCAACTGACTCTTTAGGACATGCATTGCTTTTGCTATATTGTTTTTGTTATGATGTTATTTTTTTAGGACATGCAGTGTTTCAACTATATGGTTTATGTTATGTTTTTTCAAAGTCTTTAAGGGCATATTCTGGTCAATAAAATCAACCCCCACTAACCATGCATATACATGCCTCACCCTTTTTAATGATCTTATTATCATAAGTGGATTAGTTATAGTTTGGAAAAAAAGAGCTTTAAAGAAGAGTGATGTCCATGAACATCAAAATGGCTGCAAAATATCCCAACTAACATCTGAACCAAAGGGCAAAAATGACACATTTACAAACCATTTAGTAAAGATTGTAAGCAAATCTCAGTCAAACAAGAATTTTCACTGTGTGATACCTTAAACTTCCTGTAATAGTGGGCCATAGGATATATGCAAACTGACCCTTAAGAACACATAATGTTTCACTTGGCTTCTAAATGCCAATGGACATTTACTTTTGAAGTCTTTATGGGTACATTCAGATCAATAAAAAAAAGCCACTAGCTGCAGACATGTTTTTGGAACTTTTTAGTGACTTCATCAGCACAGCATAAGTTGATTGTTTTGTTATACTTTAGAAACACAGAGCTTAAAAACAATTTGATGTCCATAAACATTATAACAAAAAGGACACACAGACAAACCATTCAGTGGATACTGCAAAGCAAACCCAGCCAAGCTAGAGTTTTTGCTTTATGATACCTAAAATCTCCTGTAAACACAAGAGATCCATAGGATATATACACATGATCCTTTAGGGACATAGAGTATTTTAGCTGCATAGCTTCTGAACGCCCACAGCTTTTACTTATGGTTTTATATTTTCATTCATACAAATAAAGCAAATCCACACTATATACAGACATGCATATTTTGACTTTTTTAGTAACATCATCAAGACAGCCTAAATGGATTATTAATCTATACTTTAGAAACACAGAGCTCAAAAACAAGCTTGGTGTCTATAAAAAATTAAGGTGCTTGCAGAATATTCCAACAAACATCCATACCAAAGGGCAAAAAGCTCACATGTTCTCAACTAGTAGGGTTTGACTTTATTGGTCTGAATGTACACATGAAGACTTAAAAGTAAAACAATCATGGGCATTCAGAAGCCACATAGACGAAACACTTTACATCTTTAAAAGATCATTTGAATGCATCCCATGGGCCTCTATTACAGGAGGTTTAAGGCATTAAATATGGAAAACTTGAGTTTGGCTGGTTTTTCTTCCTGGTTTTACTGAATGTTTTGTGTAACCTTTTTATCCTTAGGTTTGGATGCTATTTGTTATGCTTTGCAGGCAACTTAATGTGTATGGACACCAGGCTTGTTTTTAAGCTCTGTGCCTATAAATTACAGTTAAAAGCTCCACTTGTCTTGTGTTCCTAAGATGCATTTCAGTAGATACAGTGTTTGGACTTGTTAGGCTGAATGTACCCATAATTATTTTTAAAGTAAGAAGTCATGGGTATGAAGGAGCCATGTAGTTGAAACACTATATGACCATGGATCTTCATTGTAGGTGGTTTAAGAGATCACAAGGTAAAAACTCTACTTTAGCTCTTTTTTTTTTTTTGCAGTTTACATGTGTATATATATATATATATATATATATATATATATATATATATATATATATATATATATATATATATATATATATATATATATATATATATTTGTGGTTCATATTGTTAACAGTTCATTTTTTCAACAATGGAAAATGCAGTGCCGCAGTATCATTTCACCAAATAAACTGAAATTACTAGCAGAATGGATTACCAACAGTTAATTTTGTTGTTGTCATTTTTTTGACAAAGGTAAGTGGGTCAGTGTTAGGGACAGGGTAGGGCTTGCTTAGCATGTATTAGTAATATAAGGAGATAGGTTGCCTTTTTTTGTAACTAGATTACTATGGGATGTGGGGGGTTATTTACTGAATTGTGGAATCCAGATTTTTAACAGGCTGGCATTAACATCAGTCTTTAGGTTTGTATATTGTGACTATCTGTATTTAGTTCTGATGGTATTTTTAAGTATATTCATATATATCTATATATCTATCTATTTATTTATATTTATCATCTATGCACACACACACACACACACACACACACACACACACACACACACACACACACACACACACACACACATGATCAGGCTTCAGAAATATTAATCTTTCAGCATTTTTTTCAAGTAGTGGACAAACTGCATCTTGACTTGTGTTCTTGTTCACTTTTTATCCTCTCATTGGAGGGTTGCCACCTCACTTTTTTAGCAGATAGAAGTTAATGTTGTTTAAATCAAAGTGCTGCTTTTCTCTTAATGAGCTGGTGTTGTGCCTTACGTTAATGCCCTCAAGTTTTGCAGGGGTGAGTTTCATTAAGTTGGTAAAGATGAGGTCACGAAAGAGGTTTCATAAATACAATTGCTAAGTTCACACTGGCTATTGTTTCGGCAGTACAAGCTAAATCATACCCAATTTCACAAAAGCTACTTATTTTCAAAATCACTTTTTTCTCATTGAGAAATTTTCCCCATAATATTATTAAATGAAGACTTGATTGCTTCCCTACATAACAAGCCTTACCTGGATCCACATTTAGTGGAAAATTACTGCCAATTTCTTATAGCTAAAGTTATAGAGATGATAGTCTCTGTGAAGATGTGTTCCAATTTAACATCTCATGATATCTTTCACTCACATAAGTCTGTATTTGGATCTAAGCAAGAAATAACCTCAATTTGGGTTGTAAGTGACCTCCTCATGGCATGATATCAAAGACTAAGTTCAGGATCGGCCATCTTTATTTCTTGGTATTATCTGACACTTTCAATCATGGTAGCCTGACTAACTGAGACTGCTTTATGTTCTGTAGCAAGGCTCTACATTGGTTTAACTCTTACTTTCTTCTGTCAGTATTACAGACAGGCATTGTCAAGATCTTTGTTAGTGTATCCCAAGAAGTCAAGGCCCTTGCACTGAACACCATTTTATCTTTATCAATAATGATACCTAAATTTAAGGATAAAATAATTGGCTTAAATAATTGACTAGTAAACTTGTGTCATTCTAGGGGAATCTAGCTTCTGTCTGCATAAGATAAAATGACCAACAACCCCCTCCTGCTTTGCCATGAGTGGCTTTCAAATTTCACCCCTTAGCTCCTGCATACTGATGAAATCATTTGATACCTTCTTTGTGCCTTTTCTGGCAGAATGCACCAGATGAATACTCCAGAAGAGAAATTTCCAGTCTCAGTTGTATAGTTATGTCATTGTTGAATGCTAGGAGCCTAAGTAGCAAAATCTCTTTACTTCAGACCTTCTTACTCTCATAGGCATCTGCATTAACATTATTATAGAAAGCTGGTTCCACTGAAGTGCTAGGATTTCCTCTATCCTGAGGAACAAAGACAGTCATATGTTCAGATCTGTCAGAAACTGTAGTGAATTAAATATGCTCATTGGTAACCCCATTGCCAGTAGCCAGATTGTGCATGACACAAAACTGGAACTGGCTGAATTATCATATTGTAGACAATTACATTGCCCCATCTATGCATCATTGAGACAGTAGTGAATACCTTAACTAGTAAGAACGTTTACCATAGAATCAAACACATTTCTTGTGGGTGACTGTATTCAAAATAAACTGACAATTACATGCTACCAGCAATAAATATTCAGAAAGATTTCTGGAATCTGCATGTTCCACTGCATGTGAATAGGTTATATAATTGCCTAGCAGAAGTGTTAAACTTCTCAAATTTGTCCTCATAAATATTTCTCTTAGTTGTGTCAGCCTGCTTGTTACCCTGTTCAGATCTGTCCCATTCTCTGAAGTTTAGCTTTGCAGCCTCCTTTACATTCAGAAAATAGTTCAAAATCAATTCCTATTTATCAGTCTTATTGATAATCCTAAATGGTTTAGCTGTCCAGCAAATCTTGGACTTCAGGCTGCTAAATACTCTTCTGAATTTTACTCATTCTTTAATAGATGAATCAAGGCATCCTTATCAATGTGAAGTAAGTTTAAAACTTAATCCTAATGGTTAACCTACCAGATCAAGAAACTACATACGAAAAAAAAGCTCTTGACTGTCTGTAAACAATATCTTCTTCATCAGCATGAAAGTTATTTAAAATGGTAAGTGAGTTACTCAACTCTACTATTAGGCAATTAAAGGACAGCTATGAATGTAGAGTTGCAACAAATTCAAAACACAGCTATAAGTTCTTCTTGGCTATATTAGGAAAGTTAGAAGGAACAAAAATTCTCTACTGAACCTGCTTCTAATAGCAGCTTCCTGTCTGATCTAAGGAAATTGATAATATTATTGCAGTCAATCTGTCTTCTAATTTACCATCCCACTATAATGTCTGTCTTCCCTATTTCCCCTCACATCCCAGCTCTTGAAATCAATCTGGACCAAGTCCTTTCAGCACTTTTCAGAATTTAAAAATGCTAGTTTCCATGGGTCTTGACTATATCCCTGGATGCCTGATGAGAAACATTAAGCCCCATCTAGCAAAATCCTTCCATCAATGCTCCAACCTGAATCCCCCTAACTTGTTTCATCTGTGATATGTAGAGAAACACTGGTGTAGTGCACTGGTATAAAGGTGGCTCCCACCCCTGACTATTAGATCCAAAGATCTATTAGTTCCACTAGTATTACTTGCATGGCTATGGCTATGGAATATATTGTAACAGAACTAAGAAACAGCAGTTTAGGTGAACTTATACCAATGGATCCACACCAAAGCACTCTATGCCTTTTGAAGACTGTTTGTAAAAATTAGATCATGCCTGCACAACCTGGTTGAGTTTTTTATAAGGGGTTACTGAGACCATTGATAAGGTTCATACAGGCATTGCTGTCTACCTGGACTTTGTCAAGGCCTTAGAAACCATTTCCTAATCTTGGCCTAAGACACCATTCCCTAATCTTGGCCTTAGACCCCATTCCCTAATCTTGACCTTAGACACAATTCCCTAATGTTGGCCGTAGACACCATTCCCTAATGTTGGCCGTAGACACCATTCCCAAATCTTGGCCTTAGACCCCATTCCCTAATCTTGGCCTTAGACACAGTTCCCTATGCTTGGCATTAGATACCATTTCCTAATCTTGGCCTTAGACATAATTCCCTAATCTTGGCATTAGACATCATTCCCTAATGTTGGCCATAGACACCATTCCCTAATGTTGGCCATAAACACCATTCCCTAATCTTGGCCTTAGACCTCATTCCCTAATCTTGGCCTTAGACACAATTCCCTAAGCTTGGCATTAGACACCATTCCCTAATCTTGACCTTAGACACAATTCCCTAAGCTTGGCATTAGACACCATTTCCTAATCTTGATATTATTGACAAACTCTCCAAACTCAGCATTAACCCATACATAGACAGTTATCTATCTAGCAAAATCCAGTACATTTAAGGTTAGGGGTGCTTGCTCTAGACAGAAAAGCATCATCAGTGGTGTTCCATGTGGCTTAGTGTTGGTTTTCCTCCTCTATACTATATACTTATTTGGCATGAAAACTGATTATCAATGCAGTTTATTGATAATTACAAACCGTATGAGGCAGTTAACAAATCCCATTCTAAAATGATAATTCTTCAACAACTGCTAATTCATACAAATAAATAGGAAATTAGTTATGGACTTCCTCTTAATGCCAATAAATGCAATATAGTTTACATAAATATGGCATTACTTCACCTACAATATAGATAATGTTCCACTTAAAGCTGACACTGTCATCATGGACTTCAGTACCTTTTTTGACAACAGACTCTCTTGTGTCACTTTTGAACTCTAATTACCACTGGCACCTGGATTCAAAAAGCTCTGTGCAAGAATAAAGCTATTCTTGCACAGAGTGGTTCGTGTCCATTTAGGATAGCAGTGCACCTTGCATATGCATGAAGGCGTGCTGCTGTCTAAACTATACGGACATGAACCAGGAACGAGCACAGGAGACGTGTGTTAGTAGTGACTGCACCTGAAACACACCCCCTTCACTCTGAAAGTGCCATATGGCATTTTCTAATACAGATGAGTGTCAATCAATATAATATTAGAGCCGGCTCTAATATTATATAGTAAACGAGTGTCCACTGACAGTGAAATGTAAATAGCTAACATTTCAGTGTCCACGGACACTGAAAAAAAAAAACACAAATACCTAGAAGGCAGCAGCCTTCGAGTGCACACCCCCAAATGTATGCACTCTTGCCCTACATTTATGGAAGCAGTAGGGCAAGAGGAAAGGAATACAAAATAAAAAATAAAAAAAGCCAGGGTACCATTTGGCTAGGCTTATATAGACCCTAGGGACAATAGCCTAATACTTACCTATGAACCTATAATAATATTTTTTTTTTCATGAAATAAATCTGAAGTTTAAGCGCCACACAGCTTGTTTGTGTGGCGCGCTGCTATGCTTAGCCTGGCTGAAATCCTGAAAATGATAGACAAGTGCTACTGTGATAGAAACCATTATTAAACTGCTGTAACATAGTGGTACTGCCATGGTAGAACATGCTTGGTTCAAATCCCCCCTCTGCCAAATTATTTAATATACTTTTAAGGAATTTGAATGATAGATGTCAATCATATGGTTCACGTATACCACAGTAGGGGTGTGAATATGTAAAATATAAATGTAAAAAATAATTTATAAATTTAATGAAAAAAATAGATTTAAGCAATGCTTTGCTAGTGTAAGCATTGCTTACCTGCTGTCAGTTTTGCCTAGCTGGTGTAAGCATTGCTATGTGGATTTGCACAGTGCTAAGCATAGTGGAGCACATTAAAACCAGCCAATCAAGAAAAATTGCAGGAAAACTGCCCTATTTAAACCACACAGGGTGGAATACAGCCATAACCCATTTGGGATTGCACAAAGCAGGACCAAAATGTCTGGCACTGGTGAAGGTGTGCGCTTCCGAGTGCAACGTTGGGGCATCCAGGAGTTCAGGGTCATGGTTGGGCTCCTAATTAAAAACCGTGATGCAGGCTGCTGCAGGGCCAGTACCAGGGCTCGCAGTACAAAGCGGAGGCCTGGGACCAGCTTGCATGGGATTTCACCAGTGCCACTGGCATACCCCAGACTGGTGAGCATGTATATCATCACCATAAAGACCTGAAGTGGAGGAGGCGTGCACTCTTAGACCAGTGGATCCAAGAAGCCTGAGCGCAGGATGTCCCACCTGTCTGTAAGTATGCAGTCTTATGTGTCTCTAAGTATGGAAAAAGTTAAACTTGTGACTGTGCAGGTGTGATTAATGTGTGATGTCTCCCCATACAGCTGCTGTGGAGAGGTCCCAGAATGTTGAGACTCATGCCCATCGACTGGCCTGGCTGCATTGGCAGTATGGTGAGAACAGAATACCCCCTACTGTTAGCAGTAATAAATCAAAATTATAGTAATGGTAGTACTGCCTGTATATATAATTGTGCTGTAAAAGTCAAGAATAAATGCCTGTGTCAGGCTACCAGTGTTACAATGGAGTATTCTCAGCTGCTGTGTAATACAGATATCAGTAGTAAACAAGGTACAATATGCAGGAGAGGAATATTAGAATATGTATGAGTGTGTCTTGTCTGAGTGAACCTGCCACGAAAGTTCCATGTCAGGGCTACTGTAACAGTTAGAAATGAAAAGCATTCCCCTGTGCAGATCATGCAGGAATAGTAATTGTGGATTTCTGAGTCATACACAGATATGTATGTCAAAACTAATAAAGGTGATCCCAAACACTAGTGTGTGTCATCGCAATTGAACCTGATAAATAGAAATGTGTATGTCCTGCAGAATGCATGAACTGAGGTGAACTGATTTAGCACTGCTTGTCATACTTTAGAATGGGCATGTCAAATAACTGGAAAAAAACAACAGTACATATTCCCATCAGAATGTGTTTTACTTGTTTGTCTGCCAGCATTGTCCGGTGTTAACCTATCAATTTCAGCCATATGTAGCTGTGAATATACTAAGAAATGTATAAGGCTAACAGGTGCAGACTTAAAACCTACACTGTGTACTTAGGAATCTAAATTGCAGTATGTAGTTGTAAAACAGTCAAATGTGCAATCCAGCTAATGTGCACATGTTTCACAAACAGTGACACCAGTGTCTGTCGTGTATGCATAATTTGTACTGAAAATGGGAAACAAATAATGCAACATGTCATAATAAAAATACTGTGCACAAAAATATGTACTAGATAGAAATATCACAACCAACACATAACATCTCTCCAGTAGCTCAGTCTGATTAAGACTATGCTTGTAGTTCAATTTTGCAAAAACAACACGGTTCGAATCCAGGGACCACCACCAACATCTCAGTCTGGTTCTACAGTTTTAAACTGCAATCTGAACAGAAAAAATAATGTAGTGCAACACATAACATTTTTCATACAGGGCACACAGGTAAAGAAATCTGAACAGAAATACTAGTATGATGCGTATAACTATGAAAGGTGTACAACTGCTGTGTTGATCAGCCCCGGTCCTACAAATAGATGCAAGGTAGACATCCACACTCTGCAGTCTGGCCCAGACAAGCCCCTAAAGTGTCACTCAGTCACAGATAGTTTCCCCAGTTGCCAAGAAACCTGCACACAGAGAATGTCACAGTAGATGTATGTGAAAGGCACAACACACACTCCAGGGCCTGCAACTAATATGTGAATCTGAAATATGTGTAGAAATGGCAATGTAATGTGCACACAGTTCATCTGCACAGGCCCACATGTAAAGAAACTGGTACAGAAACAAGTCTGATGTGTATAACTGAAATAAAGGTACAACTGTTCTGTTGATATCTACAGTTGTTGGTGTGCTGTAGCAGCCCCATGGCCCAGGTAGAGTGTAAGTGTGGTCAGAATGTAGAGTAGTGAATAGTAGTGTACTGACAAATATACTTGATAGCAGTTGTCAATTGAATCTGTCACCTTCCTCCACCACTCAACTGGTCAAATTATCATACTGAAACTAACATGGGTATGTTCCTAAACAAACCTCTACTGTTGAGACCATTGTTCCATTTGGTTTATCACTGTTTAAACTGTGTGCATATTAATATTCCCTGTTGAATAACCATCTTATTGCCTGTCTGACTTACCACTAACTGGCATGCTATTGCAACCCTGAATGCCAGTCCATATATGCATGGGTTCTGTTTGCTATGGCACTGTTATAATTGCACTGTTTTGGGTAAATGGAAATATCCATGCATGCTATTTTGACTAATGTTGTAATGTGTTGTGCATGGCTAACCAATATTCGATGTTAATTTCCACACCATAGCACATATGGGAAGGCAGATCCCAGTGGATCTGCCTCTCCCACCCAACTTGGCCTAGGCACCAGCTCTGAGCACATCTGGGACCCAACCCACACCTCCCTCATCTGCTGGACCTGCACCAACTCAGCTGGAACCACTGCAGGGGATGGGGCTTGGCACCCCCTGTAAGTGGGCACACGAAGACATTGTCACCTGGGACAAGGTCTGTGGCATGGTGCGCAGTGTCCTCCAGATGGAGCTGGGTGACCACCTGCACCAGTTGGAGGGCAGGCTGTTGCACCTAGAAGGGCAGGCAGCCCCCTGCAGCCCAGCCCCCAGCACAGCCACCTTCAAGGCTGTGAAGGAGAAGTGGTGGCTGCCATTGGGTGGGGACATCAATGCCACTACTACCATCTAGGGGGCTCATGAGCCCCAGATTCCCAAAATGCCCTCCTCATCATGGTGTTTACCCCCATGTGTCACACACCACCCCTGTCTGCTGTCTTTTATGTCTTGCCTGCCTGCAAATGAAACCTCTCCTACCAAACATCACTCACCACACTTACCAATAATCCTTCTTTAACATCCCACTCTCACCTTAAAAAAAAGGGCATCTGTCCCAGAAAAACATCACATCCCGTACATAGCTCTGCATTTCACCAAGAAACATGTATCCAGCACACAATCTAACCCTAACAATCATGCATATTGTATGATGCCCACAACCCTCCCTGTAGGGTGTGAGGCTCAAAATTCTAAGTTGCCCACATTGAAAGCAGTTGTTGCTGCCAGAGAAATGCAGAGCTATGGTCCTTTCCTACACCTGTCCTGCACATCCCCACTAGTTTCTCCTCTTGTTTGTCCCCCTGCTTGCCCCAATTTCACCACATTCATATCTCCCTTTTTTCTTTTCTTTATTTGAAATGAGCGTGAGTTTAAGCGGCTGTAAGTGGGAGTAAGCTAAGCAAAGCTCATGTGTCGCTTAGCTCCATGCAAACCCACACAAACCCACTTACAACTGTTTTAAAGTGACTTAATCACTCTGTCTCTAATAGCCCCTGTCCTGCCAAGCAAAAAAATGATCAGCCCTTGCAAGCCTCACACACAGGACCTTGCACACTATAGCCATAGTGATGTATCACTAAGTCATTTCAGATGTAAATAAATCTGATGATATTGTGCTTCTGGACTTTTTATAAATCTGATGTTTTCTCAAACATATCATCCAGCACAGTCATTCAACAGTAGGGGAAATGTATTTATATATGTAGTTGTATGTATGTATGTATGTATATATATATATATATATATATATATATATATATATATATATATATATATATATATATATATATATATACATATATATGTATACACCTATATATATATATATATATATATATATGTGTGTGTGTGTGTGTGTGTGTGTGTGTGTCTACATATTTATGTGTAGATATATATATATATATATATATATATATATATATATATATATATACATATATATATATATATATATATATATATATATATATATATATGGGTCTACCTGACATTGCTGACACTCCAGAATGCCGACAACCATATGGCCGACACCATATGATCGACATTCGGAATGCCAACAATGCGGAACCAACATCTCACTATAGTGCGGAATAGAAAGATTTTCATTCCTGTACTGTAGTGTGATCTTGGAGTTGGTATATTAAAGTTACGGCGGGTGTGGGGGGGCAGAGCCACCACAGGGGGTGCAGGGGGCCAGAGCCCCCCTTCAAGCAGTTAAAAGGGAATTTTATGTTCCTTTTTCATGGTTTTCGTACAGTGTTGTGATTTCGGTTGTCAGTGATGTGGTGTCAGCCATGTGGTTGTAAGTGTGGTGAGCTTTCTATCTTGTCAGATAGATCTATATATATATATATATATATATATATATATATATATATATATATATATATATATATAAAAACACAACAAATAAATATATGACCAAAGGCATCATTAATGGGGGTGAAGGGGCCCAAAATAAGTACCTCTTGTAATTATTGATATCATCCCCTCCTCCACAGCTGAACAGATCTGCCTTGCAACACAATAACCAACACATGCAAGTCCCATACCCAGGACTTTACACAACATAGCCACAACAAGTTAACAGTAATCCATCTTAGCTGTACATTGTCAGGATGATATCAATAACATATCATGCAGAACAGTCTGTGTACCTCAGGGAATGTACAGTGTGGAAGCAGTAAACATTCCAATGATACACACACACACACACACACACACACACACACACACACATATATATATATATATATATATATATATATATATGCACATATACATACACATATGCATATATTACTACTTATAGATATGTATAAGAAGATATATATTTAGAGGGTGCACAGCATATCGAACAGCCAGTATTCCTACATTTGCCACCTTTTAAAATGGCCAGTATTTGATTCTTTCATACAAAAGACAATTATTGTATGAAACATATACCCACAGAAAATTCAAAAGATATGATACCACACATGGTTGCATACATAGAAATGTTTAGTTGTGTACTATTTCAGTTGTATATTCTATTTAATATAGCAATTAGGTGTTTGAAATCCATAATAACTGAGTAATGCAACTCTCAAACAAAATATTTGATACAGTAATCTGAAAACATAACATATGTTGCTGTCCAGGCCAAGGCCTTCAAGTAAAACAACAGTAAAAATACACTGGCTTGGAAGATAAGAAAAAATCAACACTAATTAATTACTGATGTAGTTCAGCAGACTCTAATTACACTCTGTACTCAACCTCTAGGGGGGAAATAATCAAGTTGTTCCAATGAAAATGTATCTGTTACATAACAGTGCTTAACTTAAAACATCATTATCACACTGACAAACAGAACTGTCTGTAAGACAGTAAGCACTAGCCCACCATTGTTCCCATGGTGAAATGTATGAAAGTGTACAGCCATATACCTTCATGTGTCTTACTACTGATATCCCTCACATGTTGTAACAGCCTAGATTAAAAACAGTGCATACCCCTCCCTCATAGAATTACTTACAAGGGCATATAACAGTGTTACATACACTGACCTCTGGACTGTACAAGGTCACACACGTTTTGTCCAGCTGTAGCCCTCATATATATGGACTCTACCCCACAATATGTGTGGGAGTCTACAAAATCACTGGAATGATAGCAGGAATGCCAGCACTACATAATGATAGGCCACTAATTAACATCCTCTTACTGCATGACATATGGACAAAGCCTGGTATATAGGTGCAGGACAAAGGCTGGAACACAGGGCCATATTTGCAATATTGCTGTAATACACTGTGAAAGTTGCAGGTGTCACAGGATTGGTTGCAACATACCCTTACTCAGCAATATGAAGTCAGAAAAACAAATGGATGTAGCCATGTAATGATTCCACTCAACAGAGAGAATGCCACTGATATATCAGAGACAAGACCTGTGTGGTGAATAGACAAAACATAGCCCATCCCCTGGCCATCGTGTGGATAGGCCCACAGACAGACTGCATTCCATGCAAAACTAGCATGTACACACAAACCCTGTAAAACTAATGGTATACAATGCATATAACAATACTCACTATGTTCATAGGTTTGAAACCTTATACAAATATGTAGTTGGCCTGTGTCTGCAAGTCCTGTTGTAAGAGGTATTGCAACCTGCTGTCTCTAACACTGCTGCCCACACACAGGAAGGATATCTTCCATACAGGAAATGTAAAGGGACAACGCCCACATGATGTAGTAATTTATAGTAGTGGGTTGCCATGACAGTGGTAATTGGAAGTACTACACAGCTGGCTGCATGCAATTAGCAAGTGGTGAACACTGACTGGTGCAGAGGCCATCACCTGATCATGAGCATCACCTACAAAATCCATGCTGTAATCTATTCAAAGCAGCTCAATCCCTGCAGTGGAGAGACAAAGAGAGAGAGGGAGAGAGAGAGCGAGAGAGAGAGAGAAAGAGTGACAGAGATAGCTAAAACTAGAAACCAAACAAAAACAAAAGTATATAAAACAAGGGGCACATAAAAGTGTACCTAGAAGAGAGGACAATATGACAACAGGTATGTGAATCATATATGCATGCAACTGAATGTAGTACTTAGTCTGTAATAATGGGATAGGTGAGGTAGAAAGATTTATATGTGCCATCAAGACTTGTTATTACAATGATGTCCTGCTGAACACCTGCTATGGACATAACGTCTGGCCCTGTGTGCAGTGGGCCATACCTGTCAACTGTGCAGATCAGTACTGAATGACAAGATGTAAGCCATCATAGTGTGTGTTCTGTACCTAAAAGCATTTATATTACTGTGTCATATAGCTGGTGGAGTAACTAATGAAGTTATGGAGACACATGAGTTTCAGACCCCACCACCTGCAGGACAGTCATGTTAACTTGAAATGTATCATGCACAAACGTCATAGTTTTGTAATAGGGTTACCTGCAATCTGTCCCTATATATAACCCCCTAATGTTAGGCTGTGTCCACATGTGACACCTGTCTGTTTTGCACTATATATATATATATATATGTGTGTGTGCGTGTGTGTGTGTGTGTGTGTGTGTGTGTGTGTGTGTGTGTGTGTCTATATATATATATATATATATATATATATATATATATATATATATATATATATATATGTATATACATTTCCCCTACTGTTGAATGACAGTGCTGCATGATATGTGTGAGAAAACATCACACATATCTATACACACACACATACACACATACACACACACACACACACACACACACACACACACACACACACACACACACACACACACACACACATATATATATATATATATATATATATATATATCTACAGTAATAAGTGGGTGCAAAATGGACAGCTATATCTGGTGTGAAATCCATGTTGGGAACATATTGCCCTTGTTTGTGAAGGTGAGATTGGTATATTGGGAAGGATAGTAGGTATATATGGATAGGTAAGTTGGGTTGGGAATCAGACAAGACAGCATACAGGGATGGTATATGACATATGTGGTGGGTAAACACCTTGTATGGGAAATGGTGTTTGGAAAGTGGAAGCCCACTAGCCCCCACATGGAAACAATGGGACCAAGGTCCCCACCCATGGGCAGTCACAACTGCACCTTCATGGCCCTGAAGGTGTCTGGGCTGGGGGCTGAGCAGAAGGAGCATGCAGAACCTATAATTGTGTACTGAGGGCCTCAAGCAGGTGTAGGACATCCCACAAGTCTCTGTGGCACTCCCAATGCACCAGACCTGGAAACTGACTTCAAATGACAGCATCCTGTCTGTGTGTGCTCCCAGGAGGGGAAGGAACACCATCCCCTGAGGTGGTTCCATCTGAAGGTAGTGCAGGACTAGCAGAAGATGAGGTACAGGGGTGGGTCACAGATGTGCTGTGGACTAATAACATGGCCAGATGAGGTGGGAGAGTTGGTTCTGCTGGGAATTGGCTTCCCAAACATGCTATTGTGTCACAGTTATAGAACATATGTGGGTAGCAATAGTCCACACATTGCAGGATTAAGTCTAACAGCATGCATAGATATCCCCATTAACAAAAACACCAGATTTGGAGCAGTCACATAGCAAACAGAACGCATGCATTTATGGAACTATAGTGGCCCTTTCAATGTCATGCAAGCAACAGGCCACCAATTATAGTGTTTCAACATGTAACATGACTAGAAACACATTACACAATTTGTTGTACAATACGATATATGTCCCAACAGTAGGATTGCTGTAAATATACCCGTTGAGTTGTGTGTTCAGATTATTGATGCAGATATGTTGGGGGGAGACAGCGATATCAATTAACAACTATTATATCCTTGCAGTATGAGGTCCTCAGACCTTTTTTCCTCTTTATGTCTTTCAGGCACCATGTCTAGAGAGCGTTTGTCATTCTATTCCCCCCAGGAAATTAGGTTATAATAAACCACCTGGTGCAGCACTACCATACCCTGTTTGGCTGTACAGCCCATGATCTGCAGAAGAGTACTACCCTGTGGAACGAGCTCTTCCACAGGGTAAATGATGTCGGCCTGCATAACTGCAGTTATGAGTAGGTCTGACATCATTGCACTGACCTAATCCGTCACGCCAATCAGGATGCTGCTGCAATTAGGAGGGACCAGCTAGTCACAGGGGGGGGGGTTCATGCCATTCAGTCCCCCCTGACACGTGCTCCTCGCCAGCCTTGAGGCACCTGCCAGCCAGCAAAGACAAAACACAGCAGATAGCATTGTGGAGGTGGGTGTTACACTCACAATGGACAAGTAATGGGTAGGTAAGGCCCCAGAGCACATCAGTAGACCACTGTTGCTTATCCATCTGCATGTGTAGAGTTTAATCATGCATATGTGAGATAAAATATATATAGTCTGTTGCTGCAGTGTAGTAAAAAATAAGATGTGCATAATCTGTAGCATTGAGGGTTTGTACTGTTGATGTACTGAAATGCAGCTCCCACCCTGTACCAATGCCACAGGTGTGTCTACTGACATCACAACTCTCACACAACTATGTAGGTCCCTCTGGTATACCTCTGAAGCAGCAGCCTGTAGCTGGTGACTATGATGTTGTTTGTTCAGGTTTTTCAATACACCGGCCATTTTATGGCCATGGTATTTGCCATGCACACATTTCACACACCTACCCATAATGCATGCTGTACATGTTCACTTATTATTGCTGTTAACTACAGTGCATCACAGTGGTCACCATGGTGGCATATCTGAAGGGTATGCAAGAGTCCTGAAATATAACTAACAACCTGTCATTGCAAGATGTATGTACAGATATGAACATAATGGTGGGACAAATGGCCTACAGTGGGAACATGTCTGAAACATCATTCTTCTACAGTGCTAGAGCAGTGTATATACCACTATTACAATGTCAACTGTTACAGATCTACACAATGGCATATCACAATACCACATCCCACAACCCTTACAACCTGTAATGTGGTCTGAACATGAGCAATGTATGTGTAATATGGAATCCCATGTTAGGACAGCAAATATAGGGAATATATACCTTAACAAACACTGGAAGCATATGTGTTTACACACTCCAAATAACATACTGTGGAAGCAGCTTTTGAGGTACTGACAGCATTCACTCTTCATGAGTATGCACCTTCCAGCAAGTACAGGTCCTCAATGTAACACCAAGAAATGGTCTGCTGTCCAAGATGTATATCCATCACATTTGCCCACTCACCTGCAACAGAGGCAGCAATGGCTTGCACATATCTTACAAGCCATGGAATGGATCCCATACTCAACATGCAGCATGCAGGAGTGGGACATTTAACCTTACCTCACCATTTCATATACCATAGCAAACAGTGCAATCATGTATGTGACGAGGATGTATGGGACAACATTAATGTAGAAAATAAACAGATGGCCATCCAAGACAGATGATGACACATGTTGCAAACTGGTCATGGAGGCTACCTAGTAACATGCTGCAACACTGAGGGAGTTGCAGGAATGTCTGCTAAGTACTGGCTGTGCAGTACCTGTGTCGACAATCACCTGGACTCTGCACAAGTGTGACCCATGGGTTAGGGTAATCAGATGGGACAGTTGCTCCACAGGAAACATCAGCCAGGGCTCCCTACAGGTAGCATATGCATAAAATCAAAAGTCCCCCAAAGGCATGTGTTGCAATGTGTAATGGTGTACCAAGACCAAGTTCAAAACCTACAGACACTATCAGTTAAGATACATGTGCTGCACAAGCAGCACCTCATTCCACCTCAGGCTCACCATCCCCATCTGTACCTTGCTGGTGCCAGGGTACACCTGTATGTTTGCCATTCATTAGCAGGGAGGGACTTGGCTAGTACACATGGTGTTCTGAATTTGGGACACTGCAAAATGACACTCATGTGTAGCCCATAGTTATCAAGCATCCGCAAAAGGCTGAGGATGGGGAGGGGTGTCATCCTGAAACACAACAGTGAACTGAAGCAGACATCCAAAGCTCACTAAGAATGGCTGTATCTGCACACAGTCAAGGTCCTGAATTTTGACAGACATAACCCTGACTCCAGAGCAGTAGTGAAGGCACTGTGTGACCTCCAAGGGCTGTGCATATGAGTTGATCTTGCAATCTTGCAGAGTTGGGGGGCATTTGTAGGGCAGAGTGACAAACTACTGGCAAGTGCAGATGGGCCATGCTAGTATACCCCTTCCAGGAACAGTGACTGCTGTAGTACACTTAACAGTTGGTGCAATAAACCATTATGTTAAGGGTGTGCACACTTATGCACCCACAGATTGTATGCATCTCAATCAGCATCTGCACAACTAACACATTTGCTTGATACTACATTTGATTGCACAGGTCATATGTCACATATCAGGTTCATGTAATGTTAACATATCCAGTATTGTGGCCCCATGACATATCAGGGAAGAGGGTGCCATGTCAATAAGGGTGTGTACACTCCTCATAGCCACAGAAAGGTTTGAAGGTTGTCAGTGTAATTGTATTTTATCAGTCATACATGCACTGCTGATGATGAGATCTGCAAATCAGACATCAGGCATTCACTATTGACATCTGTCCACATATCATCCCAGGTATGTGTCGGACAAACACATAGGGGCTGTGAGCAGCAGAGAAAACATAACTGACACACATATACACATTCAGCAAAGGCATGTACACCTGTGAGATACGGTGCACAGTACATGCCAGGGTACTGAATAGGTGCACAGTAATATTGAGGTGTACATTGCAGTCCAACTGGTGAATCTGGGCATTTTGAGGCAGTGTTGCAACTGCCTCATGTACACAGACAACCCCCTCCTCCTACCACCAAACACTAATGCATGCGAGAGATGCAGTCATACAGCCGAACTAGAGGCTAAGTTATCTCAACCCAAGACTGGATCAGACAGTCAAGAGGAGAAGAGAAATACTTGTATCACACCACCAGGCTTACATAGACCCATTAAACCAGCACAGACAAAAAACACACATAAATACATGGAAACATATTCAGAGGCTCTAAATAAAAATCTGCAAAACCAACAGAGACCTCCAAAGCAAACATCCAAGCAACCTTCAACCCCCAACACAAACCATGAAACACATACTTCACAAAACCAGTGTGCCATGCAATCACAGCCCTTAAGGCAAAATAACATATGCAGCATACTAGTAATAAGTGACTCTATTGTCAGGCACACTGACATCCCACTCACTAGGCTGAATAAGGAGAAGGTTACTGTTAGCTGCCTGTCGGGTGCCATGATCCGCTACATAACACAAGCACTCAGATCACTCCAGAACAAGTACAAATATGACTCTGTCATTGCCCATGTTGGTGTGAATGACCTGAGCTGTACCTCCCTGGACTACATGAAGAGAGATATGGAACAGCCCTCTGATCACATAGCCCAGGCCAGTATGACCCTGACCCTGAGTAGCATCCTGCCTTCACCAGGAATGATACCATGTTATAAAGAAAAAATTCTCTATTTCAACAATTGGCTAAGTTTCTGATGTCATTCAAAGGGGATCCAGTGTCTGTCCGCCTGGGATGACATGCTTGACAAGCCACACTGCTTTGCTAGAGATGGCTTGCACCTGTAACCCTTAGGCTTTCGAATACTAGCCAAGGCTCTTGCCACTCCCGTGGTGCCTTTTTTAGGCAAGGCTCAAAAGACAAACCCATCACCATAAATAGCACAAGTAACAAAAATCTGAGGGTAATGCTACTCAACGCCAGAAGTCTAAACCTCAAAATGCACACACTCGAGGCACTCCTCAGTATGGAGAAAATCGATATATGTGCAGTAACAGAAACCGGTTTAAGGGTCCAGAGAGCACCCCAGCACTACCAGGCTACAACTCATACCATATATGTTGGCCACAGAACCCAAACCAAAATACAAAAGGCAGGGGTGTATCCATATTCATCAAGGATACCCAAACCTCCAGGTTAGTGGCACAGCACGATGCTTCAGAGATCATCCACGTGCAACTAACAATGGGCAAAACTGCAATTCAAATTTAGCTTGCTACAGATTACCCACCATGTCTCAGGACCCCCGTTCTGCCATTCTGGAAACACTGGGAAACATAAAAGTCCTACCAAACACCCTAATATTGGGTAATTTCAATTACCCAAACATTAACTGGGAGAACTACTCAAGTACTAACTCCCTTGGCCAGCTTTTCCTAGAATTTATAAACTCAAACGCCCTGGTTCAACTTGTCAACACTCCCACCAGAGTTGACAACATATTGGACCTGGTCATCACCAGCATGGGCAACCAGTGTTCCACACCAGAGGTCAACTCTTCGCTGGTTAGATCTGACCATAAACAAATCACTTTGGATATCCATATTTTGCCCCACACCTGGACAAGAAAACCACCATGAAAAACTTTTCAAAAGCAAACTTCACATTACTTAAGACCGAGGTGGAAAGTTTCAAAGCCCCCATGCTGAAGGATAACACTGTCCAAGCTGCAAAATCCTTTACTAATGCATTCTACGGGTAGCTACAAGAATGCATAGATCGTGCCATCCCAAGCAAAACCAAGAGTCACTCCTCCAAGAAAAGGAAACCAGTCTGGTGGACTCCTGCCATAAACAAGCTATACAATAGGAGGAGGAAACTAGTACAGAAAAGAGTAAAATCCCAAGAAGGGAAGACATCCATGATCAGTATCAGCAAGAAACTACGATACTTCATAAAATCATCCAAGGCGAGCTTTGAAAGAAAAATTGCCAAGGACTCCAAAGATAACCACAAGGCATTCTTTAGCTATGTCAAGAATCTAAGTGGCAATGCTCAGATCTGCTCGGAGTTAGTGCAGAATGGCACAAAATACATTGAACCGACCGATATCGCCAACAACCTGGCAGACAGGTTCTGTGCAAATTTCACCTCCCTCTCAGCCCCAAAAGTAATATTGTGTACAAGAGTGCAGTGTGTTCCAAGGAAAGGGGCATCACCTACTAACACAACCTATGCATCACACAGATGCATAATGTTGGTAACAGGGACTGAATATAGCTGCAGTGCATGCTGTTGAGTGCCATATGTCATGCATGTTGACAGATAGGTAATGAGAGGTCTGTGTGTAATAGCTTTTTGCAACCTCACCTGTAAGTGTGTGTGTGTGTGTGTGTGTGTGTGTGTGTGTGTGTGTGTGTGTGTGTGTGTGTGTGTGTGTGTGTGTGTGTGTGTGTGTGTGTGTGTGTGTGTGTGCGTGTCTGTGTGTGTTAAGTTAAGCAATGACATACAGGTCTTAAAGTGCATTTCTTATTTTCCCGTCACAGGTGGCAAGGTGGGTCAGGGACCCTCCTGAAGGCAAACTGATGTTAGTGTCCATACAGACACTGACAATGGTGATAGGTGTGTTGAGGCACAGGCAGGATTGTCAGGGGCTCAAGCTGTGCCATTGTTTGACATCCCACTGTTATTCACCCCATCCCTGCACAGTCACATTGCCTATATATAACCCATCACCAGTGGGAATAGATGAGAGACAGTTGGTGGGTGGTGGCATGGGAAAGGACAGTGTGGTATCAATGGCATGTGTGTCTGGACACAGCAGCCATAACCGGATGCCCGGTGAGGTACCACACAGGCAGATGTACAGGGGTGCTCATAGGAGGGCTGCTGGTCATCATGTCCCTGGCAGAAGTGCTACATCTGATTTCAACAGATGCATGTTTCAGGCCATCATGGCAGTGCAGGCATGTATGAATTAGTATACCAGACAGGGCCTGAGGCTGCAGAGGGCTACTCATTCTGCTGTTATTGACAACATCTGTGATCTTGCAGGTGCCCACCATTATTTTTCAGAGGTCCTGGATAGACGGTAGGGTGAGATGGTGGGAATCCTCGACCATGGAATGTCTGTGCTTGAGCATATGGTGGGAGTAGTTCGATGGCCATGTGGAGGTAGGCCAGCAACACCAACAGGTGGAGGTCGATGTGAACATGCAAGAAGTCAGAGCCGCTCCCATAGTGGCAGTACCAGCCCCAGCACTGCAAGAGGATGCTGTCCACACCACAACATAGCAGGCCACATTCACATGGCCCTGGCCAGTCCTAAAAGGGACCCAGATCCAGTGGACATATGTCATCATCAGGGGAGAGTACCATATCGTGGCTTGTACATGGTGGTGCCCGTAGAACCCCTAGCAGGCACAGTTCTCATGTCCATGACCAGAGACAGTGAACTGCACACCTTGCCAGGTATGGTCTGCAGCTTTCCAACAACCCCCTGTATAAGGCAGCTACATGGCAGAACTGTGTGCATGCATACACACACACATCACCAACACAGCTAGGGCAAGCCCATACCTACAAACACCAAATCTGCACAGCCCAATTAATTATGAAACCCCCTAACACACAAACATGATGTCAAAAGAATAGCCTAGGTCTCTGGCAAACCCACAACACACACTGTGCATATGATGAAACCCGTGCCACAACCCTGTCATCCATAACATCGATGCAGGGACAGGCTAATATGATTCTGATGCACAGGGTGACTGTACTATGGTGTAGCAATGTAATGCTGTGTAACATGTTTTCAGCACTAAAGTTTAATTCTTACATGTCAGGATGTGTAACTGTCCAGCCATGATGCATTATAGCTATTATTAACACTGAGTGATTGTGGTTTCCATAATGTATTCCATTTGTGCTGTAGGTGTCTATGTGTCAGCAGGATGTTGGTCTGCTGTTGTTTCCTACAAGGGGTATGGCACTGGGGTGACAACTTGACTGTGCCATATCCTGGGTACAGCTGAACACAAGTCACAGGTCTGTATAACAGTTACTGCATGTGCCACATGCCTGATAGGACTGAGGGGTATATACAGGTGAGTGCATAATGGCTGATGTCAGCAGCCTTTCTACAGTGGACAATGATAAGTGTACTGGGTGGTACACACCACATGTTTGTGTATAAGACACACACACAGAGGCTTTTGTGTTGATGCAATACACAGAGAATACTGTACACATGGATGTATGCACTTTTGCAAGGAACCCATTTTAGCTTATGTAATTCCACCAAGACAGAATAGGCACAACATCACATTGGGAAATAATCAGTCTGCTAGTTTAATGTCATTGATGATGGTACTGGCAGGGTATATGTCCCCTTCCCCAGTGTAGTGCAAGCCTCAACTTGGTAAACATAGGTGTGCTGGTGTGGGTGGCACAGCCCTACCCTTTGGAGGGTGTGGGTGGTGTAGAACCACAGATAGTGTGATTGGCAACTACTTAACTTGTTAGCATGAACTGTACAGTATTACAGCCAACTAAGCATGGGGATACACTCAACAATAACCGCAGTGATGGTGGCTGTGTCCACAAGATCAACACCGAACTGTATATACCAACCCAAGTATCACTGTGCAGATATACAGTAGGGAAGAGGGCATTTACACATCTACTACTAGTTTTGATGGAATGAAGTTCCACAAGATGATAGCTGTGAAATGTTAGCATTTGACATTCAGTTCTTGGACAGATGACCTCCTGGGACATGTACATTTTGCAAACTGAAGTAGATCCCTTTACATTCACACACACTCTTACTTGGCAACACTGAGACCAGAACCCCTACCTAGGTACTTAGTGCTACTAATGTGTGTGGCCTTAATTGCACACACCACACAGCTTTTAGGATGAGGTGTGTTCCAGGTTACATGTTAAGTGAAGAACATCAACAGGCCTTGTACGGTATGGTACCGAGGGATGTACTGGTTATTTATGTTATATACACATTGACAAACACATAACAGTCATACACACATCTGAGAGACCTGGGTTTATCAGTGCTAACTACACTGTCAGTGTGTCCATTCTGTTACTGATAAGTTGCACACAGGACGCATCATTGGGCTGGATAGTGTAATCAGTTACCTGTATGGTTGATGGTGACAGTGATCCCCATACAGTGGATCTTCGGATATGTACTGGGGGTACCATGGTGTAAAGACAGTATACCCAGCACCCACACCCCACATTGGATATTGTACTCACTGAAACACATAATAATACTTTGACATACCCACCATCACACATTGACCAGGACTGCAATACAACCCCTTGTCTATCTCAAGAGTGCTACTACAGGGATATGCATATATTGCACATGTCACAGAGATAGCAGGGTGATGCTTTGTCATGGCTGTCCTATGGTCAGCAACATCACTATCCCTTATACTGTGTATTGTATTAGGAGAATGTGGCCTCAGAATGCTGTATCCTACAAATATATACACTTGCACACATACACACACTTGCCAGAACTCAGCAGATAACCCATGCCTATTTACCCATTTGTACAACAGTGTTGTGCTGGTACTGCAAGCTCCAGGTAGACCATAGGATGAAGAGTGTAAAAAGGTACATGTAATGTCCATGACAGCAGCAGCCATATCTATCTATGGTAATTGGGGGTGTGGTGAGTGTGAAGTGCCTCAGGGTATTACCAACTACAGCTTTACAAACACACAGACAATGTTATTCGCATTAATGTACACTGACACATTTGTCAGTTCTGGGGTCCATAGGTGCAGGTGTTCATAGGTGTGTACCGAGATATTGTCCATGGAGACATGGGAAGAGTAGGGGATGTGGATACAGTGGTATCATGCCACCTGCCATTTCTCAGCAGGCCATCTATCAACTGATGCCATGGGAGTGATCCTCAGGGTGAGAGTTAAATGCAACATCCAATCATCTGGTTGCCTCTTGCAGAGGGCCAGTAAGGTGCTCCAATTGACATGTGGGCAACATGTATTACATAACATGGTCAGTGTCTGTCTTGGAGACCTGTACCCAAGCATGTTCTGTTGACTGTGGTAGTGTAGTTGAGGTATCCATGGCATGTGGTGGGTATGGGTGGGATTCCTAGCTGTAGAGCATTCATAACACAGCTGGGCAGACATATCAGTGTCACTCAAGCATAGATTGCCTGTAAGCAGCCAAGATGGATACCTGACATCTGCACATCTATACAGAGGACAGACAGACATCAGCTAGCCAACTGGTTATGCATTAGGATGATTGTGTTGACAGATAGACATCTAACACTGACAGGCTGATAGGTATGCCATTACTACATGACAGCAGCCCTCAGTGACATGTCCAATACACATGGTAGTCTACAGTTAATATTCACATGTCGGATCAATATCCAGTAGGAAATACTTAATGACAATGAGCTCACACACCAAGAATACAACAGTGAGGACTCATAGTCCATCTTTGCATGCAGGGGTGTTTGGTTCCAGTAAAACAATCCACAATCTACTCTTACTTGGGAAAGCACTGTCAACAGTAGTAACGTAATGATACACTACATGTCAGTGTGACTGCATATAACCTGGGATACTACCCATGTATGTAACACATTCAAATGGAAAAGAGTGTTGTACAAGCCGTATATACTCAGGTGTCCCAGACAGTAGACTCACACTCCTTGCTCCTGTAAGGACAGCACATAGACACATGTTATGTACATGGAATCAAATACTTATTAAAGATGTCATTACCCTGCTGTTTCATCAGACTGGAATGTGATCACTGATTACCAGGGCTGAGCCATGCTTAGCAGTTTTCAGCATTGCTGCAATATAAATGCTAAGCAGATTTGTGCACTGGTAACTAAAGCTGAAATGGTGTAAGCGCCTATACGTTTAACCATACATTGGCAGCGCTTACCATCAGGCAAACCCGTGCAAACCAACTTAAAACTGCTCAAAACTGCCTTAACCACTCTTTATCCAACAGTCCTTGCTCTGCCTAGCAGCAAAATAAACAGCCCTTGCAGGTCGTAAACCCAGGGCCCTGTGCACTATATTCAGAGCAGTTAACCATTAAGCCATCACAGCTATGAAGACATTTGTTGTTTTTTCCAGTATATCTTTCAGTACACATATGAAATAGTGGTGAACAACTGCTCTGACTTCCAAAATTGTGTAGTACTTGCTAGTGATATTAGTGGTGAATCAAGTATGTTGTATCTAAATATACACATAGCAGATAAATAGGGGGTGATACATCTGGGAAGGTATATGCAACAGTCATGTTTGCACATAACAAGGATATGTGTATATATATATATATATATATATATATATATATATATATATATATATATATATATATATATATATATATATATATATATATATATATATATCTATCTATATATATATATATATATATATATATATATATATATATATATATAATATATTTATATATATATGTGTATGTATATAATATATGTGTGTGTGTGTGTATATATATATATATATATATATATATATGTGTGTGTGTGTGTAAACATATATATATGTGTATGTGTGTATATATATATATATATATATATATATATATATATATATATATATATATATATATATGTATATGTGTATATATATATATATATATATATATATATATATATATATATATATATACACATATATATACACACACACATATATATATATATATATATATATATATATATATATATATATGTATAACATATGTCCATAACATGTAGTGGAGTCATACCTCAGCACCAATAGTCACACCCTCTTAGTGCAAGGGGATGTCATGTAAGTATTGCAGCTATAAATGTAGACTTTTGCTACTGTAACAGGGGTTGTCTTAACATAAATTTATTTTTATTTATTTTATTTTACATTTGCTGACCGGGCTAGTCCAGCTGGATAATTTCCATTTTCAGTGGAGGCCCGGGGAGAAAAGCTCCACAGATTAAAACAAGGTTATAGAGATTAAACAATTACAATAAATGTCTGAGACACAGACAGTGAGCAACAATGCATACATATTAGTCTAGATAAAGTAATAAAAAACACATAGTACTATCTACGTATTGAGAAAGGCATTAATTGTTTACAGTACAATTATGTGAGAATAGGGTAATTACATATTTTAAAATGTATATACATACATATAAAAGACAATGTTTGTACTTTTTTTGAGAACAGTAGTAACAGTACAGTCGTACAGTCATTAAGTCATTTGTGATCACAGAGAAAGATTGCAGTTTTGAAATAAGGAATTATGATAGTAAAATGAAGAAAGTAGATTAGTCTGGATTGGTACAAGAGCAAAGCCAGAAGTTGTTCAGATGTAAAAGAAGTTGTTTTTTAAAAAGATGAAAGGAGCCAAGAGAGGTAATGTGTGAGAGGAGGTTATTCCATATTTTGCCTACTGAGTTGGAGAAAAGGCAGTTACCTGCAGAATTTGTGATCCTAGTTGTGTTGACTTGTAGCTTTTCAAGCGCAGCTGTTTCAAGTTATTATAGGGGGTCAAGAGGTTACTAAGAGCAGGTGTCTTTGATGGTTGATATAGAATGTTATGTGTTATTAATAGTTGTTGATAGATAAGTTTATTAGGAAGTTCCAACCAGTGTAACTGTTTTAAGTTTATACAGTGGTGTGTTCTATACTGGGATGCTGTGGCAAAACGAGCTATATTGTGGTAGGATGTAGACAGTTTCCTAAGGTTGCTTTTAGAGAGGTTAGTGTAAATGGAGGAAGCATACAGTAGGGTAGAGATAAGATGTGATTGTGCTAAGGTGGTCCGTGCTTCTGGTGTAAGGAAGGGTTTAATTCTGTACAGTGAACCAATCTTTTTATTAACTGCTTTTATAGTGTTATTGATGTGATAATCATAGCTAAGATTATTATCAATAGTGACACCAAGCAGTTTGGTAGTAGAGTCAGGAGATGAGGGAATTATCACTTGCAGTAATAGTAAAGTTTAGTTGAGAAGATTTGTGGGTAGGTGAGAATAGTAAAAGTTTTGTTTTCTTGGGGTTGAGGAGAAGACATCTTTTTGAGAACCACTGTTCGATGGTAGAAAAGGTAGATTGTGTCAGTGACTGGAGTTCAGATTGAGTGGAAGCTGTGCAAATAATGGTGGAATCATCTGCATATTGTATACAGGTAGTGTTTTGTATAGATGATTGGAGATCATTAATAAAGATAGAGAATATGAGTGGGCCTAGTATAGATCCTTGAGGTACTCCTAAAGAGATGGGTAGTAGAGCAGATAGAGAATTTTTCCATAGTACTGCTTGTTATCGGTTTTCAAGATAGGATGAGAACCAGGTTAAGGAAGAGAAATCTAAGGCAAGGGATTTTAATATGTGTAGAAGAAGTGTATGGTTGACCATGTCGAAGGCTTTTGATAGGTCTAGAAAAAGAGAAGAGGTTAGTTGTGTGTGAAGTGACATCTGATATTAACATGTATGCCATCAGTTACTGACAGACATCATAAGATCATTATAGTACAGTACCACACAAATTACAGTAATGATCCTGTGGAATACAGCAGAGATATGACCAATAAATGTAGACAGTCTGACACACTCTGGTCAGTCCAGAGGTATACACAGAACCCCCTAGTGCAAGACATGTGGACCAAGCCTAACAAAGTGGATGTTTACAGCCATGTAAATGGGGATATCATGAAAATACTGGAATAGATAAGCTCACACAGTTTATGCATTCACACACTCCTGTCTGTCCTGACACATAATTACCGGAAGAGCAGAGGTCACAATCTCACATACTACCCACTAGTTAGTGACATACATCTGTGCAGCATCCCATTACTTTGTCAGAAATACACAACAGTTATGGTGGCTCGGTAACAGTACATCTGACAACTATCTGGACATAACATCACAGTGGGTAAATACACTTAGCTGCTAGGCATGTCACAAAGCACTGTGCAAACTACAGGCAGACTGCCACAGCACTGGCCTGCATTTCTTATGGGGAAATACACATGTACCGGGAAATATAGCAGGCTCTACAGTCATGTAACAGCATGGAGTAACAGACACCTGTGTGAAAGTGCATACCCAAAACCAATCTGAACCCAGCCACAGTCACATATGGTAAGCGTACTTACTTTTAGAGTATATAAACTGTGTAAACAACACCATCCTCATATGTGCTGCTCACACTCTAACCCTACATACACTGGGCCAATACACAGTGTATTCCAATGTCTCACTGTGGTATGGGACATGTGTCGGTCTGGCCCTATAAACATGTACGCCGATAGGGTACCATACACTGGAGCAGCATGCAACATCACATAGAACAGGACCAAGAACAATGACATCTACCATAGTCTGTAAACAGACCAAGGTACATATTCACAATACACACTCTGTCGACAATCACCATAAGAACACAGACCTCACTACTGTACACACTACAACAGAATGTCCAGGTTTTATCTTCAAATATAATGCCTACTATACATAATATGTCTAGCAGACTGAAATCCTATTGACTTGTTATCAGGAATGATGTCAGTAAATAACGATGTACTGAAAATATGTACCTCTTACTGCATGATATATGTACAAAGGTTAACAGAGTTGTGACTGGAGGCGCAGACACAAGGCCAATATTGACATGTTACTGTGATAAACCCATACATTTACTGGTGTAACAGGGTTTGTTGTAACATATGTCTTCTGAGGGATATGAAGTCAGTAACTCACGTGGCTGTCACCATGTACTGACTGCAATCTTCAGAGTATGCTACTGCATTTCTAAAGATAGGAAATGTGTGAGTAACACAAAACATGTAAGACTCCAAACACTGGCCAGTCTGCTGATAGCCGTACAGGTGAGAGTTTCCACAACCACATAACACTGATATGACAGATATTAAATCATGTAGAACAGCCATATCCACACAAACCCTGTTAAGCCAAAATTACTTCAAATGTAGAAGAGCAATACTTACATTCTGTCCCCATGTCTGTAACATCCCCCTCCTGTTTGTTGGCCTGTCTCCACAGTGTATGTTGTAAGAGGTATATACAACTACCCTCTGTGATGCTGTTTGTCAAACACCCACATGAAGGCCTACTCACAGTGAAGGAAAAGGGCCAACACCCATATGAAGTGCTTAGTTATAGAAGTGTGTTTCCATGCAATTGGCTATAGGAATGATACCACAGCTGTACCACATGCAATCATCTAGTGGGGGACTGCAATGCGTGCACAGGCCATCAGCCAATCATGAGCATCACTTACAAAACACAAGCTGCTGCCTAAGCAAAGCAGGTGTACTTTTCCACATTCACCAGAGAGGGAATGAGAGAGACTGACAAAGACGAAGTAAGAAAGGAAGGGAGTAGGAGAGTAAGAGCCAAGCAAGTTTGTGTATGATCCATGGGTGGAGGGTGTTATCTGGGCATTATGACATTTGCCTATATTGTGTACTAATCCATACTGTCACATGTAACTGCACACGGCTGTACACATTTATGGCTGAGGATTGTTGACTAGAATCTGTATAATGTTTGGAAAATGTTGGCCTTGTAATGTTGACAGTGGGGCATGTAGCTCCTCAGTATAATGATGTGGCAAAACCCACAGTGCAATGGACCCTGTCATTACACAATCACCCCAACAACCACACAGAACACTGATAGCACACACTTACCAGTACTGAGTTTCAGACCCCTACCTGACAATGTATTGCTATTACACTGTTATGCAGTTCTTGCATGCACCACAGAGTGTAGATGTTAGAGAAGTATCAAAACGTATCTTTGAAGGTGAGTGATGTCAGCAACAGTGATAAAGGAGGGATAAAGAAAGTGTAGTACATATGACTGTCCACAAAAGCAGGTGTCAAGGAAGAGACAACCACACTCTCTTAGGGAATCACACACATTATCACAGTTGTCAGGGTCAGGATTTGAACTCCTATCTAACTAGTTTCCTACATTACAGTATTACACAGTTATCACATGCACCAGAGAGCTTATCAGGCTAATATATGGCCAGAGGGTTATTTCAAGGTGACTGACATCAGAACGTGTGCTACAGTAGAGCAATGGGAAGTGTAGTGAGTTTGAATGGCTTCAAAATCATTAATCTACACAGACACACACACACACACACACACACACACACACACACACACACACACACACACACATATTTGCCAGTATGGACATACATGGGTTCATTGCTTCACAGCTGTGTAGTAGTTGACTGTGCCAGAAGGCTGTACAAGGCTAGGCAAAGGGAATACCTTAGCATCAGGCCACATGACAATGGTCTCCAGTGTGGCTCAGGGGTGTAGTCACTGAATTGTCCCACACAGGTGGATATTGTATTCACCATCCACTCATCTGGGTTACTATTGTGGGTGGCCAGTGCTGTGCAATGCTAACCATGTATGTGATCTATATTCCATAACATGGACAGTGTCTGGGTAGTGCACATGTCCCACATGCATGTTCTGTGAATTGTGGAAGTGGACCTGGGGTCTCTGAGGCATGTTGTGTGTTACTAATCTCTGTGTTTGCCCATACTTTACTTGAATAGAAGGAAATTTCTCTGTTCACCTGTGAGAGAGGGGATCTTTGAGCAGCCTATCTGTCCCTGGAGGAGTGGTTTCAGCCCAGAAATTAGTAGTTTTCTGGCCATTTTGGGCTAATTTCTATATCTTTCTTTTCCTTGCTATCAATACCGTATTTGCCTGGTTTTGCGTGCCGGGCAGTGCCAGTTAGCTAGGGTAAAACTATTCCCGTCTCCACAAAGTCTCCTCTTCAATTTTCCCCTTGGAACTGGACAAATATTCAACTTAAGCACTCAAGCCATTCATTTGTCAGCCCAGCACTTGCTCAAAACGTATAGCAAGCACTTATAAAGCCTAGCACTAGACCCTCCTGTATTGTACAGAAGGACAAGGCTCTCGATTCGACCTTGCCAGACATCCAGTGAAACAGTTCACTGAACTTATCCAGGCATATCCAAAGGGCAGTTTCAGGTGTACTCTGCAGTCCAACTGGTGAATCTGGGCATTTTGAGGCAGTGTTACAACTGCCTCATGTACACAGACAACCCCCTCCTCCTACCACCAAACACTAATGCATGCGAGAGATGCAGTTATACAGCCGAACTAGAGGCTAAGTTCTCTCAACCCAAGACTGGATCAGACAGTCAAGAGGAGAAGAGAAATACTTGTATCACACCACCAGGCTTACATAGACCCATTAAACCAGCACAGACAAAAAAACACACATAAATACATGGAAACATATTCAGAGGCTCTAAATAAAAATCTGCAAAACCAACAGAGACCTCCAAAGCAAACATCCAAGCAACCTTCAACCCCCAACACAAACCATGAAACACATACTTCACAAAACCAGTGTGCCATGCAATCACAGCCCTTAAGGCAAAATAACATATCCAGCATACTAGTAATAATTAACTCTATTGTCAGGCACACTGACATCCCACTCACTAGGCTGAATAAGGAGAAGGTTACTGTTAGCTGCCTGTCGGGTGCCATGATCCGCTACATAACACAAGCACTCAGATCACTCCAGAACAAGTACAAATATGACTCTGTCATTGCACATGTTGGTGTGAATGACCTGAGCTGTACCTCCCTGGACTACATGAAGAGAGACATGGAACAGCCCTCTGATCACATAGCCCAGGCCAGTATGACCCTGACCCTGAGTAGCATCCTGCCTTCACCAGGAATGATACCATGGTATAAAGAAAAAATTCTCTATTTCAACAATTGGCTAAGTTTCTGATGTCATTCAAAGGGGATCCAGTGTCTGTCCGCCTGGGATGACATGCTTGACAAGCCACACTGCTTTGCTAGAGATGGCTTGCACCTGTAACCCTTAGGCTTTCGAATACCAGCCAAGGCTCTTGCCACTCCCGTAGTGCCTTTTTTAGGCAAGGCTCAAAAGACAAACCCATCACCATAAATAGCACAAGTAACAAAAATCTGAGGGTAATGCTACTCAACGCCAGAAGTCTAAACCTCAAAATGCACACACTCGAGGCACTCCTCAGTATGTAGAAAATCGATATATGTGCAGTAACAGAAACCAGTTTAAGGGTCCAGAGAGCACCCCAGCACTACCAGGCTACAACTCATACCATATATGTTGGCCACAGAACCCAAACCAAAATACAAAAGGCAGGGGTGTATCCATATTCATCAAGGATACCCAAACCTCCAGGTTAGTGGCACAGCACGATGCTTCAGAGATCATCCACGTGCAACTAACAATGGGCAAAACTGCAATTCAAATTGTAGCTTGCTACAGATTACCCACCATGTCTCAGGACCCCCATTCTGCCATTCTGGAAACACTGGGAAACATAAAAGTCCTACCAAACACCCTAATATTGGGTGATTTCAATTACCCAAACATTAACTGGAAGAACTACTCAAGTACTAACTCCCTTGGCCAGCTTTTCCTAGAATTTATAAACTCAAATGCCCTGGTTCAACTGGTCAACACTCCCACCAGAGTTGACAACATATTGGACCTGGTCATCACCAGCATGGGCAACCGGTGTTCCACACCAGAGGTCAACCCCTCGCTGGTTAGATCTGACCATAAACAAATCACTTTGGATATCCATATTCTGCCCCACACCTGGACAAGAAAACCACCATGAAAAACTTTTCAAAAGCAAACTTCACATTACTTAAGACCGAGGTGGAAAGTTTCAAAGCCCCCATGCTGAAGGATAACACTGTCCAAGCTGCAAAATCCTTTACTAATGCATTCTACGGGTAGCTACAAGAATGCATAGATCGTGCCATCCCAAGCAAAACCAAGAGTCACTCCTCCAAGAAAAGGAAACCAGTCTGGTGGACTCCTGCCATAAACAAGCTATACAATAGGAGGAGGAAACTAGTACAGAAAAGAGTAAAATCCCAAGAAGGGAAGACATCCGTGATCAGTATCAGCAAGAAACTACGATCCTTCATAAAATCATCCAAGGCGAGCTTTGAAAGAAAAATTGCCAAGGACTCCAAAGATAACCACAAGGCATTCTTTAGCTATGTCAAGAATCTAAGTGGCAATGCTCAGATCTGCTCGGAGTTAGTGCAGAATGGCACAAAATACATTGAACCGACCGATATCGCCAACAACCTGGCAGACAGGTTCTGTGCAAATTTCACCCCCCTCTCAGCCCCAAAAGGGCCCATAATCATACCAGAAGAATGTAGACTCCTTGAAATCACAGACACTCAGGTTAAAACAGCACTCTCCAAAGCCAAAAACACAGCATCAATGGGACCGGACAGTGTCCCAGGCTGTTTCCTACATGAGCTCAAAGATGAACTAACCCCTCATCTAAACACACTGTTCAAACTCAGCCTATCCACAGGCTACATACCCATAGAGTGGGCACAGCAATGGTTATTCCACTCAACTAAAGTGAGCCACAACAGACCCCGGGAACTATCGCCCTATTAGCCTGACTAGCTTGGTCTGCAAGGCTATGGAGTGCATCATCATGGAACTCATTAACAGAGACATTGGGAACCTCCAAACACTGGACCCTATCCAGTTTGGCTTTGTTAAGGGCAGATCATGCCTCCTAAACCTGGTGGACTTATTTGATACAGTTACCAAGGCTATAGATGAGGGAAAGGTGGTACACACAGTCTACCTAGACCTTGCTAAGGCCTTCAACACCATTCCCCATTCTGGTGTTATAGACTAGCTCACCAGCCTGAACATAAACCCTTACATCACAAGATGGGTTGCCAACTGGCTCATGGACAGAACCCACATGGTGAGAGTTGAGGGAGCTTGGTCCGACTCTAAACCGGTTACAAGTGGCATTCCCCAGGGCTCAGTCCTAGGACCCCTCCTGTTCGGCATATACTTATCAGAGGTACAGGTAAACAAGGGAGACTATGGCTGACCAAGTTCACAGACGACTGCAACCTAGGGGCTATAATTGACTCTCCGGCTGACACAGACATCCTCGAAAAGGGTCTCACTGAGATGGATACCTGGTGTCAAAATCATGGCCTCAAGCTAAATGCCAAAAAGTGCATAGTCATCCCCTTTGGAAAAAAAACAGACTACCCATAAACTACCACATAGGTGGTAGTCCCTTAAATACGGAAAACTTAATAAGGGATCTGGGGACCCAAGTAGATAGTAATCTCATCTTTGATAATCACATTGCCAAAGTGGTTAGAAAATCCTTCTATGTGGCCCACCTAATCACAAAAGGGCTCACATCCAGATCAAAAGAGGTCATTGTGCCCCTCTACTCATCACTCATCAGACCCATCATAGAGTACAACGCCACATTTGGGATGTACCTTACAAGACACCTGCAACAGCTGGAAAGACCACAGAAGTACCTCACCAAGAGGATCACTGGCCTCAAACAGATGCCGTATGCAGCTCGACTGAAGAAACTCCAGTTGTACTTGGTTGCATACCACCTACGTAGTGGTGATCTCTGCCTGGCATACAAGGCCATGTCCAACCCAGAATTGATGGACATGCTCCACCTAAAGAAAACCTTATTCCCTCGAGCCACAAATTCTAGGAATCTAAACCTCACCACAACAATAAATAGGACATGCTGGAGGGATAGATTCCTGTCCCAGAGACTTCCCATGCTTTGGAACAAGATCACCATCTACATTAGGCAGAGCTCTTCGCTAACACTCTTCAAAGGAAACCTTGACGAGTGGATGGGATACAGAAAGTTTACCTCAGGGATCAATTCAGTGGATCTGCTGGACAGAGGCACAGGGAACTAATCTAAGGTGGCTGCGAAAGCCAACACATTCTGGCTAGGCTTATAAATGCCTTCGGCCAGATAGCCTAGTACCAATCTATGAACCTATGAACCTATGATTGTTATCATCTGATGAGACCTGGCTATAGAACTGAGGTCATGCCTGCACCTACATTGACAGCATGATACAGGTATTCAGTGGAGTTAGTGTCATCTGTCCATACAGGGCATGTGTATAAGGCATGGTATTCCCTTTATGTTTGCAGACTCTACAGTTGTTGCAGGCATCCATTGGGGAACATAGAAAAAGACCACTGTAAGCAATTATTTGCCTTGTAGGGATGGAACAGGGCGCCATGTCCTTTTACCTGCTGGATAACATACACTCAGTCAGGAGATGTTACACATTGTAGTACATTCTGATGTCAGTGGCAGTGTTGTGGTCAACAGGCATGTAGTCCGCTGCAATCACGCCGTGGTTGCTATCTGTGGGCAATATGCAGTGAACTACCAATATAGTAGTTGTTGCCTAGTCAAGTGTGTTTGTGTATGAGACATTGGTGGAGAATGTTCTCTGAGTAATAGAATGGTTGGGTATATTGTTCACCAATCCATAATGTCACATGTAGGGCTATGGATTGTCTACACCAGCCTCTCTGCTATTTGACATCTGTTGTCCTTGTAATGTGGACATTGTGACATATAGTAGGTCCTCAATATAATAATTTAGCAAAACACACTGCACGATGAATCCTGTCATTACACAATCACAGCAATCTCCACATAGGATACTGATGACACACACACTTGCCAGTACTGAGATTCAACCCCCTACTTAGCTGTGTATTGCAATTACAGTGTACCACATTTATCGCACATGCCATGGAGATTATTGGGTGGATGTTGTCCCAAGATACTTCTAAGGTGAGGAACACCACCAGCCCTTGTAAATACTGGCATTGGGTAATGTAGGGGGTGAGAGATCCAAAAAAATAATTTTACCCTAATCCCACATTTAAATTTGCCAGGGGTGAGGTTCAAACCTCTATCTAACAACCTTTACAGATCATTATGCTACACATTCACCACATGCACCACTAACCTGATGTGGTATAGGCTTCACAGCAGATACATGTAAGGTGGATGATATCTACAGGACTGCTAAAGTCAGGCTTTGAGATGCATACTGGCTGTAAATTGGGACAAAATCTTTGAGGTATGCACACAAACACTTGCCACAGATGAGATTCAAACCCATAGCTCTGTAGTTACTGCTACTACATTGTTTCACATTTATGGCATGCACCACAGAGTTATAAGGCTTGCCTTTCTCCAAAGGTATATTTCAAGGTAGATGGCATCAGCAGGCTTGCTAAAGTAGGGCAATGGAAGGTGTAGTGACTTTGAATGGCTTCAAAAGCATGACTCTTTACACACACAGATTTCCACAGTTGCCATGTCTGAGATTAGAACTCCTATCTAGCACAACATACTAGACCATTATGCAGTTATCACATGCACCACTGAGCTTAAAGAGCTAGCTGTTATCCAAAGGTGTATTTCAAGGTGAATGACATCAGTCGCCTTGCTAAAGTAGGGCAATGGGAGGTGTAGTGTCTATGAATGGCCTCAAAATCATTGATCCTTGTAGAGTTTCACAGTTGCTATGTCTGAGATTAGAACTCCTACCAAAGAAATATATCACACTATAGCATTATGCAGTTATCACATGTGCCACGGAGCTTATAGAGCTAGTCCTTATCCAAAGATGTATTTCAAGATAAATGACAACTGCAGCCTTGTTAAAGCAGGGCAATGGGAGATGTAGTGTCTATGAATGGCCTCAAAGACATCAATTCCTACACACACAAACACAGAGTTACACAGTTGCCATGTTTGGGATTAGAACGCCTACCTAATAAGTACATCTCACTATAGTATTCCATAGTTATTGCACACACCACAAAGCTGAATCTTATCCAAGAAGCTATTTCAAGGTAACTGACATTAGCAGACTTGCTAAAGCAGGGCAATGGGAGGTGTAGTGACTGTGAGTGGCCTCAAAATCATTTATCACTCTAAAGACACACAGAGTTTCACAGTTGTCATGTCGGGGATTAGAACTTCTACCTAAGTAGTACATCACACTATAGCATTACACAGTTATCACATGCACCACGGATCTCGTTGGGCTAGCCCTTATCAAAAGGTGTATTAAAGGAGAATGACATCAGCATCCTTGCTAAAGTAGGACAATGGGAGGAGTAGTGTCTATGAATGGCCTCAAAGTCATTGATCCCTACACGCACAAACAGTTTCACAGTTTCCATGTCTGGGAGTAAAACTTCTACCTAACTAGTACATCACACTATAGCACTACTCAGTTATTGTACATGCCACAAAGCTTACATGGCTGAATCATATCCAAGGAGGTATTTCAAGGTGACTGACATCAGCAGGCTTGCTAAAGTAGGGCAATGGGAGGTATATTGACTGTGAATGGCCTCAAAAGCATTAATCCTCACACACAGCGTTTTGTAGTTGCTGAATCTGGGATTAGAACTCCTATCTAACTAGTACATTACACTACAGCATTACACAGTTATTGCACGGGCCACAGAGCTTACATGGCTGATTTTTATCCAAGGAGGTATTTCAAGGTGACTGACATCAACAGGCTTGTTAAAATAGGGCAATGGGGAGTGCAGTGTGTGTGAATAGGCCACAAACCATTCCTCTGGAAACGCATACACAACACTCAGTCACACACAACTTTACATTTGACAGGACTTTGTATACGACTGTAGATAAATAATGACTGGCTCCCCACCTAAGCATCATATTCAATCATAGTCTCATGTCAGGCTTTGTGTCCCCTGAATGGTGCACAGCAACAGTTATTCCACTCCACAAAGGGGGACCCACCACTGATCCTGGGAACTATTGACCTATTAGCCTGATGAGCTTGGTCTGCAAGGCCATGGAACATATCATCATGGAAGTCATAAACAAAGATATTGGTAAACTCTAAACTCTGGATCCCACCCAGTTCGGGTTTGTGAAAGGCAAACCATGCCTTCTTAACCTGATCAACTTCTTTGAGGCAGTCATCAAAGCCGTAGACAAGGGTAAGGTAGTTCACACAGCCTATCTTGACCTTGCCAAGATGTTCAACACCACCCCCCATGCTGGAATTATAACTAAACTCACTAAACTAGGTATAAATCCCTACATCATAAGGTGGGTTGCCAACTGGCTCACTGACAGAACCCACATTGTAAAAGTTGCAGACTCCAAATCTGACTTCAAACTAGTGACAAGTGGAGTACTAAAGAGTTCAGTCCTGGGACCTCTCCTGTTTGGTATCTACTTCTCTGAAGTACAGGCTAACACAGAAGGCCTTTGGCTAATGAAGTTCGCAGATCACTGCAAAATACGAGACATAGTCAAGTCCCCAAATGATGTGGACATCCTTCAGAAGGGCCTCACTGAGACAAATGCCTGGTGGAAGAGGCATGGCCTCAAGCTCAATGCCAAAAGTGCATTGTCATCCCCTTTGGTAAAAACTCTGTACCCATGAACTACCACATCAACGACAGTGTACTTAATGCCAAATGTGTGATAAGGGACCTTGGGACCCAGGACGACAGTAGTCTCTCCTTTGATAATCACATCACCACAGTAGTCAGGAAACCCTTCTATGTGGCACACCTCATCACAAAAGGGTTCTCATCCAGGAAAAAAGAGGTCATTGTTCCCCTCTATTCGGCACTCATTTGACCCATTATAGAGTACAGCACCCATTTTGGAATGTAACTCACAAGACATCTGAAGCAGCTGGAAAGGCCACAGAAATACCACACAAAGAGGATTACTGGCCTCAAACAAATGCCCTACACTTACCATATCAAAAAAAACTCCAGCTTTACTCTGTAGCATATCACCTACTCTGAGGAGATCTCTGCCTAACATATAAAGCTATATTAAATCCAGAGCTGTTGGACATGCTACACCTAAAGAAATCCCAATCCCACCAAGCTACACGCTCTAGGGACCTAAACCTTGTCATGACAATAAATAGGACATGCTGGGGGGATAGATTCCTGTCCCAGAGACTTCCTATACTCTGGAACAAGCTACCCATCTATGTCAAGCAAAGTTCCTCATTAGCACTCTTCAAGGAAAATCTTGATGAGTGGATGAGAAATAGAAAATACACTCTGGGGATCACTTCTATGGCTCTGCTCAACAGAGGCACAGAAAATTAACTTTCTTTGGTGGTGTAAGCCAGGGAACCTTGTTTGCTAGGCTTACTTAGGCCCTTGGACCAATAGCCTAGTACCTACCTATCAACGTATGAACTTGTACTGTCATGTTACATAGTTATCACAAGCAGCACAGACACTATAGTGCTGAGGGCTACCAGAAGCAAATGTCTACAATGATAGACATTGGTACATCATGTGGTATTAGCTGACTGGATGTGTGTTGGGTAGGACAGGCCTCATGATGGGTGGTTCTTTGTCACTGTCTGTCTCTCTCTTCTCCACATCTCTATTTGCATATGTTTGACATATTATAGTGTATTGTCCTTGGATATATATATGTATTCCTATCCAATGTGTGTGCAAAGCATGACTGGTGTGCAATGTGGAGTGTGTGCACAGACATGTGCGACTGACAGATATGTATAGTCCACTGTTTGTTGCCAGACATGGGCTTCATTTCTCTAAGTGTGGGAGCATGCCCAATATGACGTTTTGTATTGAATGTGTGAATCCATTCCAGGTAGGTTGTACTCCAGTGCAGGCATTTGTGCTTTACACCTATAGCTAGCAACCTTTTTCTGTAGGATATCTGTAGATAGGTTGACAATATGGAGTCACAATGGGCAAAGGATAGTGGAATACTGTAACTGTGTCTGTGCTGCTTCTGCAACATGATTTTGGTGTTAGCAGAGATATTCAGACATATGCACTGTTTTACACTATGATGTATTATGTCATCAACTACTGGCAGATATACATATTTTGTTCACAGTAATTTCCTGAGGAATACAAGATGAATGAAGCTGTGTCCAGTATTGTGGTCTGCAGCCTACATATTCTTACACAATCATGCCATTCTGGAGGGGGAGCTGCAGACACTTGCTGATGGGTCTGTGTAAATGGTCCAGCACCTTGGTACTGTGGTGGCTGATGATCCCATGCTTGTACATCTATTGACGTAACAGAATGGCCATATCCTGCTGTGGCCATACCTCTCAGCTGTATAGATTCACACAGGTTACCCGGAGGCAGGGCTCATATATCTGGTCATTTCACCTTCACATTGTGGTTTGTGACCTGGTTTGTAGCCACCCATTCCTGCATTTGCAGGCAGTGATAGTATGGGCACACATCAGAGTTTCAGACATCACACACTCCATGGCATGCTTCTAGCCCCCCTCTGTTATTCTATCCTCTTCCTAACATTATGCAAGTGAAATCTGATAAGTATCCCTATCGTTATCACTTCATCCCAGCAGTATTTACGGGTTGGACCACAGTTCATGCAGTAGGACATGGTAGACATGCTACTGGGATTTGTCGACATAGCCTTGCATATGTGTTTTGTGGCCTGTGTTATGTCTTTATTTGGGACTCCATGAGATAAGATACATTGGCAGTACTGATGAGATACAGACCTTTGACAGAGGATTGTACAGCATTTGGTAGTGATGCAGGCAATCTGTAGCAGGCCAGTGCATTCTGTCACTCATACAGTCCCAGGCTGCAAGCCACTGTATTCCCCTGGGGTGACAGGGTAGGTGTGCAAGGTGTTAATGGCAATAGTTTCTGTCCTTATTAATCCATTGGTGTGGATGCTGACAGGGTGCTTTTTACAGCTAGGGATACACCTGCATGGGTCACCTCTTCAGCATGCTGCATTCTGTGGGTATTCCCATACAGATGTGGGATTCATATTGTACTCATTCTCAACAGCAGGGATATGAATTCTGATGAACCTGTGGCTGATGGTGGGGTGAGCTGAGTTCATGTGTGCTATTGAAGCTACTTGCAGCTGACTCACAGATATACGTGGGGCATTCCCCTTATGCTGGCTTGTGCGGGGACATCATCAGTTTCACAGTACTTCATAACTGTGCCTTTTGTGGTCTGCCAGTGTTTTGCCAGACTACATCAGTATTCCATACAACACAGACAACTAATGTGCTACTAACTTGTATGTACAATTCCAAAGGCGTGCCCATTTGACAGTAACATTTTATACACTCTCTGTCTAGGGTACTTCCACCTGTGTACTGTGTGTATGTCTGGGCCCGCATTCATGCCATGTCCATCTTTTAG
The DNA here is from genome assembly GCF_019279795.1 of Protopterus annectens. Classification (NCBI taxonomy): domain Eukaryota; kingdom Metazoa; phylum Chordata; order Ceratodontiformes; family Protopteridae; genus Protopterus; species Protopterus annectens. Next base: position 937,997,263 of record NC_056734.1, on the reverse strand, counting down.
ATGGTGACAGATATTACATCCGAAAAAATTAGTATGGATTACTGCTGGATTGGGTCTTCCTGGGATGCATTGTGTTTGGCACTGCAGTTGTTATAACTTGGCCCTGTCATCAACAGTACTGGCCATAGGCCACTGAGACACAACCCTCCATGCCTACATGCTGACCACTTTCACACAATATACAAAACATAACAACCTAACACACAGAGCCCTGCATATTGTACATGGGCAACAATCTAGCCTCCTAATTTGGCCAGCTCAGGTAATCTGTGCTCCACTGTTATTATACTCACACGTACATGTTACTAAATTTCTACATAGGATTATGGGGGAGCACACCTGACAAGTGTAAACATTTGCTATGATTGTACTGGTATTTAAGGTACTCTATTAGCTTCCATTTCATTCTGTATTCTGACCTATCATGGAGACTAGAGACATATCAGTGTAGTACAGATCTTAGGTTTTATTGACCTACATTTCAGTTTCAGACTTCTTACCCTTCAGAACTAACATCCAACTGCCTGACCTGTTGTAATCTGTATGTGTAAGTCTGGTGGGGGGCTGTTCTTTATTGCCATCAATCGGAGGCCTTAGCACAGCCTTTCTTTGTGGTCATCTACACCTGTCCTGCTGGCTGAGGCTGCTGTTGGGTATGTGAGCTTCACTGACATGCATGTGTGTGTCCTATGGTCACACATTTGGCCCACCACATGTCCTGCAGTAGGATTTGTCACCTTGTCTAGTACTGCCTACTATGTTGACACCAGTATTTGTTATGGATTTCATGTTGCCCATATAGGTGTCTACTATCTGCTGCCATCCCATTCATCCACCCAATTCCCTTGCATGCTCACATCCATACCATAGATACAAGTAGCAGAACATAATACTCCATTCAGCAATTGATAGTGAGAGTGACTTACCTTGTGGCTGTACCAGTATTGAGGATGGTGTTGGAGGGCTGACTATGTCGGATGCACATAGTACACTCCCTATACATGGTTAAGCACAGATAATGTCATGTTTGGCATCCCTTTTCCTCTATGTGCGAGTCAAAGAGAGGTGTCTTTCCCTGGGTTCCTACCATGTCAGTGTATGTGCTATGCGTTGCCTCTTTGGCAAAGCCTGGGCATACTGGGCATGGCTCCTTCTGCCTACAGGGGCAGGCTGAAGTTGTTCCTCCTCTGAGTCACTCTGTGCTTGTGCTGGCCTTGGCAATGGTGGGGGGCTGTGTGGCCCTGCCCCATGCTGTTCCTGCAGCAGCTGTTTCCACAGGATCATATTGTGTAGCATAGCACATACAATGAAATTTGTGTACATGTAGCTGGAGAATACTCCAAGGCTTTACCGGATATGTCCAGGCACCGGAACCATGACTTGAGCATCCAAACACATGCTCTATTATGTTTCAGGTTTGTCCGTGTGCCGTATTATGGAGTTCTTTTTCAGGTGTGTGTATTTCTGATGGGTGTCATCAGCCACGGTTCCAGTGTGTAACCTGCGTCCCCCACTAGGTGGCCATATGGAATGTCCCCACTAGCAAATCTCTGGTACAGCTGCGTCATATGCCAGATGCGGGAGTCATGATAGTGTCCAGGGCTGCCAGCACACACATTCATTATAATGCCCTAGGCATCGCATATGACCTGGAAGTTGATGTCGGGGAAGCCCTTGCAGTTTATGTAGACCCTACCCCACTTACCGTCTGGTGCTTTGATGTGTATGTGCATGCAGCCTATAGCACGTACTACCTCAGGGTATTCTTCTATTTGGTGGAAGAGATGCATATTGCTGGTCAACGCCTCATGGGTGTTGTGGAAATATATGTGCTCACCGGCATGTGCTGACATGACATCCAGTAACTGGTGGAGTACCCTGGATGCTGATGCCTGTGAGATCCCCATGATATCCCCAGTTGGCCTTTGGAAGGTACTTGTGGCTAGTATTCTTAAGCCTACACATACCTTGGTATCCACTGGGATGGGTTCCCCTCTGTTGGTTCTGTGTGTGAGGCGTGGCTGGCACAGCTCACTAATTTGCTGTAGAAGGTCCCTGTCCACCCTATAGCACTCCACTATCTCCAACTCATGTAGCCTCTGGTAGGTTACCCTAGGTCTGTACGCTCTTCTCCTTCTCACTGTGGGTTGGTTGTCAGCATTCTCATCTTCATAACCCTCAGCCTCTTCTACATATTGATTTATGAGAGCAAAAGCAACCCCTATAATTTTGTTGCTTTTATTAGGTAGAATTTCCCCATTTGTGTACACTGGTGGTATAGAGTTTGTGGAAAAAAACAGAGGGAAAGGTGTTTGCATAGCTTATAGTAGTGTGCTGGGCTGGGCTGCTGCCTGTGTAATTGGCTGGTTCTGATACTTTTCACCTGCCAGCTATGCTAGTTCTCCTTGATTACCTTCCTACTGCTGTTTTCCTTTCCCATTGCCTTCCTGTTTAAGCCCCGAGGAGCGCCGCACGAACCCAGTGCTCAGATGTGAATGGAGCTGCTATTTCCTGTTTTTTTTTTTTTTTTTTGTTTAAAACCCGGTGTGCGGCATGCACACCCATTAAGGCAATGTAAATACTGCCAGGCACCCTCAGACACACCCCCTTCCTTAGCTGTGCTTAGCTAAGGGCAAACGCGGGCCACAGAGCTCCAATAAGCTTACAGCATATATGACACACCCCCTTATGAAGTTATCTAGCTCTTAGGCTTACACCATGGTATTACTGCACCTACATGGTTGGGTGCAAGCTAGAACTGAGGGGAAATCTGTGATTCGGTATCATTACCCTCATTTGCATAGGATTGACGGCTAATGCATGGTTACAAAACAGACACTCAGCCTTCACCCTTAGCAGCCACTATTCCATGGTCTTGTTCTGTTATACATGCCATTGACTATTATGGCAAAATTATGATTTTGGTTTAAAAGCTTATTTCCAGCTTTTTTTATTATTTTTGGGCCGATCCCGTTTGCGCACCACTGCCCTGTGGTTAAACGGCTGAAATCGGCCAACAAAAAAAAGTTAATTTTTATAATTTTGAAATTAATTTTCATGCCTATGGCCATATATTTGGCCATTGGAATGCCTAACTCTTCTAATACATGCATTTGTATGAGATGGTATGCCTTTGTTTTGTAGTTTGCAGAAATGTAGTCAGCTACTGGCTGGATACACTTCTGCAGTCTATACTATTCCTGCACGGACGCCTGCCTGCTTCCTGGATTGCTAATTCGCCTCATTTGCATGTTTTTTTTACCAGCAAATGAGGTAATTAGCATACAGGGGCTGTGTCCATGCAGGAATAGTGCAGGAGCGCTCGTGCACATCCTGGGAGCTTATTCCTGGATCGCACGTCAGCCATATTGCCTGCAGCAGCTCATGCACTATTCCTGCTTGCCTTGCAGAGCTTGCTGAATCCTGGGGTGTGTCTCTGCAATGGCTAAAAGATTGTTTCACTTTGGACAACTTATCCTTAATGCTATCTATTCATGTCCACAAAAGGCATTCTTAAACATTATTCCTCCCTTCTAAGTCCAATCACTGACTACAGTGCCCCCTTTGGCATTTCCTTACTAAGCATTCAAACCAAAGAGAAACCTCAGGGTTTCCTCAAAAAAAAATCTCATTACCCTTAGCTAGTCTGAGATTAAAAGCCCTGTTCCTATACTGTGTGTCATACTGTCTCTTGAGGGATGATCTTTGCTTAGCTTTTTGCACTATGAATTGCCATGTACTCTTTGAACACCTTCACCTAAATATAATCAGTGATAAAGCAAATATATGTTCTAGAGATATAAACCTATACTACACTCTAGTGATATAAACCTATACTATTCTCTAGAGATATAAACCTAAACTACACTGTAGAGAGATAAACCTGTACTATAGTCTAGAGATATAAAGCTATACTATGCTCTAGCGATATAAACTTGTACTATGTTCCAGAGACATAAACCTATACTGTGTTCTAGAGATATAAACCTATACTACACTCTAGAGATGTAAATCTGTACTATGCCCTAGAGATATAAAGCTGTACTATGCTCTAATGATATCAACCTATGCTATGCTCTAGAGACATAAACCTATACCATGCTCAAGAGATATAAACCTATACCACGCTCTAGAGATGTAAACATATACCATGTTCTAGAGATATAAACCTATACTATACTATAGTGATATAAACCTCTACTATGCTCTAGAGATATAAACCTATACTATACTCTAGAGATGCAAACCTATACTGTGCTGTAGAGATGTAAACCTATACTATGTTCTAGTAATATAAAATTATACTATGCTCTGCAGGTATAAACCGATACTATGCCCTATTAATATAAAATTATACTATGCTCTACAGGTATAAACGTATGCTATGCTCTAGTAATATAAAGATATACTAGGTTCTAGGTTCTAGAGATATAAACCCATACTATGCTCTAGAGACATAAACCTATACTATGTTGCAGAGATATAAACCTATACTACACTCTAGAGATCTAAACCTACAGTATGCTCTGGAGATATAAACCTATATTATGCTCTAGTAATGTAAACCTACTCTGCTCTAGTAATGTAAACCTACTCTATGCTATAGGGATATAAACCTATACTATGCTCTAGTAATATAAAATTATACTATGCTCTACAGGTATAAACGTATGCTATGCTCTAGTAATATAAAGCTATACTAGGTTGTAGAGATATAAACCTATACAACCATATCAACATCAGTAAATGATGTATTGTGGAATAGGCTGCCTTTACATGTCAAGCAGGATATTTCCCTAACAAGCATTAAGGCCACTCTAGATGACTCACAAATTTTCCACAGGAATATGAGGAAAAAGTCTGCATAGCGGAGGGCACTGCTAGTTTCCCAGCAGCACTGGGGGAAGAAGCTGACTTTCTTAATGGTCTCCTTGCATGGAAGCTTAGTAAGAACCTATAAACCTATTTCTAGGGTAAATTGCTTCAGCATTCATCTTTTTGACTGTGGTGTGTCACAGTGCTTAATACCATGTTTATTGTGGTTTACATTTTGTATACTATGCTGAGAGGCATATTGTTAGGAAACAATAGTAGTTATCAATTGTAGGTAAATAGCATTTAGGGTTCCCTCTCCTTTATATTCCTCTCTATGCCTTTTAAAGACTGTTTTGAGTTAGTCTTAAAGTATATGTTAAAAAGTTGACAGAAGCCCAGTCATCTGCATGTATGCATTTACTTGTTTACTTCTTTAGCAGTTAGACAAACTGGATCTTTGGGACCACTTTTCAGTCATGATATAATTACACAGAGTGAAAAGAAAAGTAATTATAATGTGCAATTACAGAATAAGCTAGATTCTGCTTTGTATTACTCAACATCGTGTTATAAATGTTTCCTCCACCTCATCGTAGCCTCCTCCCCTTTATTATTTAAAGGGTAAATAGATCTGAATTTGCCACACAAATATTTGTTTTAGGTATGATTTTTAATGACATACTTGGTCTTAAGGACTGGGAGTCTGTTGTCATTCTGATGTCTTTCTTTTCCTTTAAAAATATGGCCTGTATATGTCTATACTATGCTCTAGTGATATAAACCTATACTATGTTCTAGAGATATAAACCTATACTGCACTCTAAAGATGTAAATCTGTACTATGCTCTAGAGATGCACACCTGTACTATGCTCTAGTTATATCAACCTATACTATGCTCTAGAGAAATAAACCTATACCATGCACAGGAGAAATAAACCTATACCATGCTCTAGAAATGTAAACCTATACTATGCTCTAGAGATATAAACCTATACTATACTCTAGTGATATAAACTTGTACTATGCTCTAGAGATATAAACCTATACTATGCTCTAGAGACATAAAACTATACTATACTCTAGAGAGATAAACATATACTATGTTCTAGAGATATAAATGTATACTACACTCTAGAGATGTAAACCTACACTGTGCTCTAGAGATATAAACCTATAGTATGCTCTAGTAATGTAAACCTATACTATGCTGTAGAGATGTAAACCTATACTATGCTCTACAGGTATAAACCTATTCTATGCTCTAGTAATATAAAATTATATTATGGTCTACAGGTATTACCTATACTATGCTCTAGAGATATAAACCTATACTATGCTCTAGAGATCTAAACCTACACTATGGTATAGGGATATAAACCTATATTATGTTCTAGTAATGTAAACCTATACTATGCTCTATAGATGTAAACCTATACTATGCTCAAGTAATATAAAATTATATTATGCTCTACAGATATAAACCTATACTATGCTCTAGTAATATAAAATTATACTATGCTCTACAGGTATAAACATATGCTATGCTCTAGTAATATAAAGCTATACTAGGCTGTAGAGATATAAACCTATACAACCATATCAACATCAGTAAATGATGTATCCGGTATGTAACTTGATGCATTTCCAATTTGTGGAATAGGCTGCCTTTACATATCAAGCAGGATATTTTCCTAACAAGCTTTAAGGCCATTCTGGATGAATCACAAATTTTCCCCAGGAATATGAGGAAAAAGTCTGCTTAGCGGAGGGCACTGCTAGTTTCCCAGCAGCACTGGGGGATGAAGCTGACTTTCTTGATGGTCTCCTTGGATGGAAGCTTAGTAAGAACCTATAAACCTATTTCTAGGGTAAATTGCTTCAGCATTCATCTTTTTGACTGTGGTGTGTCACAGTGCTTAAAACCATGTTTATTGTGGTTTACATTTTTTATACTATGCTGAGAGGCATATTGTTAGGAAACAATGTCAGCATGGCTTTAGACCTCACCATAGTACTACCACTGCCCTCCTTTCCTTTGCAGATACCATTAACAGCAATCGCAACAAGAACCTACTCTCTTCTGCCCTATTCATTGACCTCTCTAAAGCTTTTGACATGGTCAACCACTCTTCTCTAATTAGCATTCTCAAATCCCTCTCATTTGATAGCCATGCCATCAAATGGTTTACATCATACCTCAGTAACAGACAACAAGCCGTTCTTTGGGAAAACCATATCTCCTCCTTACTACCCATTGCAATTGGTGTCCCTCAGGGCTCTATCCTTGGTCCTCTCCTCTTCTCCCTCTAAATTAATGATCTCCACTCTGTAATTCCTCAAGCAACCTGCATTCAATATGCAGACGACTCTACTATCATTTGTTCAGCATCCACCTCCTCTGATCTAACCATTCTAACTCAAACTACATTCAACACTGTAGAAACATGGTTTACTAGACGGTATCTACTTCTCAATGCCAAAAAAAACAAACTTCTCCTCTTCACCCCCACCACTCGTACCTCTCCACTTAACTTCTCTATCTACTCAAACAACAACACTATCATCTCTCCTGACTCCACAACAAAACTACTAGGAATTACCATTGATAACAATCTCTCTTTTGACCAACACATCAACAACACCATCAAAATTGTTAACAGAAAAATTGGATCATTATACCGTATAAAACCATTTCTTACCCCATCTACTAGAGCTGCTATTGCTCACTCCCATCTTATATCTACTCTCTTCTATGCCTCTCCTATCTTCACCAACCTTAAAAAACTAACCTAAACAAACTAGCAACTTGCTATAATAACATTGCCCGCTTTGCCACTGGTAACCCTTTTAGAACACATCACTGCCTCAATTTGAAACAGTTAGGCTGGCTGGAACTACAAAACTATCTTAATATTTCACAACTTACAATTGCCCACAAATTACTGTACCAACCTAGTAACACCCCTATACTTTCACAACTTCTACTCCATTATAACAATCTCACCTCTCTTCGTTCCTCCTGCAAACTTATGACCAAACCCATAAAGGCCCACAACTTAGCTGGTGACTCTCTTTTCACCAATACCGTAGGCAGAGTATGGAATTTGCTGCCTAAAGAGTTAACACTAATCTCATCCCTACCTCTCTTCAAACAACAAATCAAACTACATTTCCAAAACCACTGGCTCTGTTCTTGTAGTACTCCAGGCTAACTTCCCTCTCCCAACTCTCTCCTAACCGTTAACCCTTCATTTTGCCTGAAAACTAACTTCTACCCTGCTTCTTTTCCCTGCTGTCCTCTTAAGCTCTGACCTACTTCTACTATCTCTCCCACCTCGTCTTGACTGTCTTTTTTCTTCTCCTCTCTTACTTACTGACTCTTGCCTTGTGTCATTATTTTCTTTCCTTCATACTCCTTCTACTTCTCTTCCCTTCCGAGCTTTTACTGTAATCTACATGGCTGATGCCTTACTGCATAACCGTATGTATTAGGTAAACTTGCTTTGAAATCGACAGAACATTGTGGATGAGTTTAAACTTTTGAGTTCCTTTAATGTATGCTGATTTTATTAACTAGTTGATTTAAATGTCTATTTTTATGTGTAAGTCTTTATTAACAATTTGTCTATCTGTCTTGGTTATGTTATGTGTGGAGCTTTTCTCCCCGGGCCTCTACTGAAAATGGACATATATCCAGCTAGACTAGCCTGGTCAACAAATGTAAAATAAAATAAATAAATAAAAATAAAATAAAATAGTAGTTATCAATTGTAGGTAAATGGCATTTAGGGTTCCCTCTCATTTATATTCCTCTCTAAGCCTTTTAAAGACTGTTTTAAGTTAGTCTTAAAGTATATGTTAAAAAGTTGACAGAAGCCCAGTCATCTGCATGTATGCATTTACTTGTTTACTTTTTTAGCAGTTAGACAAACTGGATCTTTGGGACCACTTTTCAGTCATGATATAATTACACAGAGTGAAAAGAAAAGTAATTATAATGTGCAATTACAGAATAAGCTAGATTCTGCTTTGTATATAATACCTAGTAGTATTACTTAACATAGTGTTATAAATGTTTCCTCCACCTCATCGTAGCCTCCTCACCTCTATTATTTAAAGAGTAAATAGATTTGAATTTGCTACACAAATATTTGTTTTAGGTATGATTTTTAATGACATACTTGATCTTAAGGACCAGGAGTCTGTTGTCATTCTGATGTCTTTTTTTTCCTTTAAAAATCTGGCCTAGATATCATAATGATCCATGCACACACACACACACACACACACACACACATATATATATATATATATATATATATATATATATATATATATATATACACACACACACACACACACACACACACATATATAAATAAATATGTATAAATATGTATATATATATATATATATATATATATATATATATATATATATATATATATATATATATATATATATATATAGATAGATAGATATATAGATAAATATATATATAAAATGTCATGTAAAAATGTGTTTTCTGACAGAGACACCCTCCCCCCGGATTTACTAAACTTCCATGCAAGACTAGCTTAGTCCTGCATGGATGTGCCCATTTAGGAGCAGGACGGCAGCGCGCCATGCATATTAATAAGGCGCGCTGCCCGAGCTCCTAGGCTTACATGCCCCTGCAATGTAGAACAATAGAAAGGGGTATGCAATGAATGAGATTGCTCACAGGTGTCCGCATATCCCCACCAACAGTCTCCCTTGTGTATAACAGCAACAGAATGTAGTAATAAAATGAAGAAACCCTAATTTAAAAAAAAAAAATCTGATTGAAGTTACTGTATGTGCGCGGGTGTGCCCATCACTTAGCTATAGTTAAAGCAGCTTAAAAGGCTGAAGAGGATAACAAGGAAGATATATGCAAATAAAGCAGCACAGCAATAGTGTAGTGGGCAGAGCATTTGCCTAATGAACAGGCATTCCCGATTTGAGTCCCACTCCAGCACAGTTTATTTTACATGGCAAAGCACGTTATAGCTAACATTTTTGTTACAAAATCCTATATTTATGAACTGGAGTACTGCAGGAAATGCACATGTGAAGTGTCAGTGTCATAATGAATAAGGCACTTGTAAGCAGATCTAAGCACAAATAAGCAGTAGTAAGCATATGTAAGCACTAGTAAGTGTGTTTAAGTGTGTTTGCGTGGGGTAAGCACTGCCTACACAGATTAAGCAATTTAGAAGCTAACTGAGTACAAGAAACTGTAAACAGAAGTTAGCAGTACTTACCTCTGCGCAAACCCGGGCAAACCCACTTACAACTGCTTTAAAGTGCCTTAATCACTCTGTATCCAACGGCCCATGTTCTGCCCAGCAACAAAATAAACAGCCTCTGGAAGCCTCAAGCCCAGGACCCAGTACATGACAGTCAGAGTAGTTAACCACTAAGCCATCATAGCAGTGTATAAGACAGAGGTTTCAACAAACAAATCCTCACCATAGGAAAATCAAACTGAACATGTGAAAGAAATCTATGTACAGTGTGATATTGTATAACCTTCTACATAACATAAATATGTGAACTGGAGTACTGCAGTAAGGCCAGATGTGAGGTGTTATTGTAATAAAGTGTTGAAGTCCCCAGGAACCCATACAGTGTACGTACACATGAATCATGGATACCAGACACATATATATCATGTAACGAATAATAAATTAATGCCAAAAGGTAAATATAATGCAAATTAAATATTAAGCAATGCTAAGCATTGCACAGCTCAGCTTAGTTGGTGTAAGCAATGTTTAGGCTGGCTAACTCAATATGCCCAGTGGTATACCCTGGTAAGCAATGCGAACATTAGGTAAGCAGGTGTGCCCATAGCTTAGCCTTTTCAAAACCATCTAATCATGGAAAAGTGTGGGAAATTGGGGTATTTAAGCCCCACAGGCGTGAATACTTTACATAACTGGTTGCAGCTCTCTACTGTAGGCAGAATGGCTGGAGTTGGGGAAGGCACTCGATTTAGAGCACAGCGCTGGGGCACCCATGAGTCAAGATATGTGGTATGGCTCCTGGTAAAACACCATGAGCAGGGCCAGTATCAGGGCTCTCAGCATAAAGTGGAGGCCTGGGGCATTCTTGCCCATGACCTCACCAGTGCCACTGGCATCCCCAGACTAGTGAGCAGGTCAGGCATCACCATGCTGACCTGAAGCAGTGGAGTGGGCATCTCTTGGAACAGTGGATCCAAGAATCAAGGCAGATGGCCGATGCCCCAACACTGAGTAAGTACTCATTCTACTAAGTAGATAATGATTGCCTAGCTTGTGTATACTATGGATAGGTAATGGCTAAATATCACTGTATTTTATCAACAGCTGCAGATGAGTGGGCTACTAACCAGCAAGTCCATGCTGCTAGGCTGCAAAGATTGCGTCGCGAGGCAGGTTAGTAATAATCTTGCATGTACTGTCATAACAAATAAATATAACAGTTCTAGAAAGTGTTGTACCAATATAAAAATGTATTATGTATGGGATGTACTGAATAAACTACACAATATGGCAGGTAACTGTCATATAGGTTGTGTGTAAATAAAAGTGTAATAACTTGTGAATAAGTATAACCCCTGGAGTGCTTGTGTACATTCTGCTTCATATATTGTTGTAGTGTTGCATTCTATAAATAGTACTGTTGTATTAAGCAGTGTTACCCACACTGTTGAACACAGATAAAATGTGTAGGAAGTTCAGTATAACAATGATGGAAGTCCCAAGAGGTCAGTCATATTGTACAACTGAGAGAGACTTAGAAAGCATTGGAATGTTTCACACCAATTCCCTGATAGCAGAGTGTACTGGGATGTCAACTGTAATATTTTTACCACACACAGCAGGGGTTTGCATCCCGGGAGTGGTAGTACATTGTATGCATAATCATACCCCACAGGGAAGGTAGTCCACACAGCCTATCTGGACCTCGCAAAAGCCTTTGACACAATACCCCACTCGGGCATCATAAATAAGCTCACCAACTTAAATATCAACCCCTATGTCACAAGATGGGTTGCAAACTGGCTCAGGGATAGAACCCACATGGTCAGAATAGCAGGTGCCGTGTCAGACTCTAAACCAGTTACAAGTGGCGTCCTACAAGGCACAGTCCTGGGACCTCTCTTGTTCAGTATATATTTCTCTGAGGTACAGGCCAACACGGGTGGACTATGGCTAACCAAGTTCGCAGATGACTGCAAACTGGGTGCCGTAATTGACTCTCCAGCTGACACAAGCATCCTCCAAATGGGTCTCACAGAGACAGATAACTGGTACCAGAGCCATGGCCTAAAGCTAAATGCCAAAAAGTGCATAGTCATCCCCTTTGGGAAAAACAAAGTGCCCACAAATTACCACATAGGTGGTAATCCATTAAGTACGGAAGAAGTAATTAGGGACCTGGGGCCCCAAGTAGATAGCAATCTCTCCTTTGACAATAATGTTGCCAAAGTGGTTAGAAAGACTTTCTATATAGCCCAGCTCATCATGAAAAGGTTCACATCTAGATCAAGAGAGGTCATTGTGCCCCTCTACTCATCACTTTTCAGGCCCATCATTGAGTACAATGCCCCATTTGGGATGTACCTTACCCGACACCTGCAGCAACTGGAAAGACCCCAAAAGTATCTCACCAAGAGGATCAAGGGGCTCAGACAGATGCCCTATGCAGTTCGGCTAAAGAAACTCCAGCTCTACGCAGTTGTGTACCACCTACTCAGAGGTGATCTGTGTCTGATGTATAAAGCCATGTCCTACCCAGAATTAATGGACATGCTTCACCTCAGGAAATCCAAATTCCTTAGAGCTACATGCTCCAGGGACTTGAACCTCAGCACAGAAATAAATAGGATATGCTGGAGGGACAGATTCATATCCCAGAGGCTCCCCTCACTCTGGAACAAAATCCCAGTCCATGTTAGGCAGATCCCCTCACTGACCCTCTTCAAAAGAAATCTTGACGAGTGGATGGGATATCATAAATTTACCCCTAGGATCTCTTCTGTGTCCCTGCTTGACAGAGGTACAGTAAACTAACCTTAAAAGGGCTACCTTCTGTGACCTAGTACACAGAGGCACAGTCAACTAATCTAAAAGGGTGGTGAAAGCCAAACACACTCTGGCTAGGCTTATAAATGCCCCAGGGCAGATAGCCTAGTATCAACCTATGAACCTATGAACTATTACATCAACTGATGGACCTTTACTCCAGTTTGACGTATCCTTAGGTGAGGCTAAAATCCAGTCTGGCTTCCTGGGAACTGGTTCCACTACATGGGGACTTCTCCAAGCCCCCTGAGCTACCAAGTGGATAAGCATGTCTAGAGGGAGGACTACCCAGGTTGTGAAAGTGTCCATGACAAAATCCTCCAAAGCACTTGGTCCTCCAGGAGAGGGCCTTCTGTGGTCCATTCCACACTTTCTATTAACAATTCCAAAAGATCACCAAAGGATGCTTGGATGCTTCTTCACATGGGATTTGGGGGAGCCCTCCCCTTCATTGAAATTAGTTTCCTCAATGAGGCATTAATTGGGGAGGGGGTTGAATCCATATGCTTCCTCTTGCACTGGCTCTTACTGTGCTCCTCCCTAAATGGAGAGTCCAGGGAGACTGAAAAGAGACAGGGGGCCTTGAAAGCAGGGGTGCCTGATAAGCAGATGGCATAGGCTGTCCCATAGTCAGTAGACAAGCATCTTCCATTCTATGAACCTATGAACAACTGTACAGAGTTTGTGAAAATGTTTAGATAGAAAGCTGTATGCATAATTAGTCCCAACAACTGTACGGAATTTGCTAGAATATTCAAATAGTAAGCTGTAAGCATAATCATAACCATCAACTGTACAGACTGTGGCAGAATGTTTAGGTAGTAAGCTGTATGCATAGTCATACCCCTCAACTCTTCTGACCTGTCCAGCATGTCCAGATAAAAGGCCCAAATCTGCTGCCTGGTAACCTGTTCCCCTGACAAATCAGTGTGATGATCCAAGAAATGTAGGCAGCTTTTACTGACATATAACCGATAGTCAGACCTGTACATAGTCAGAGAATGTATATGAAAACAAACCTGTCATAGTAGCATTTCACCCAAAGTCTATGACAGCAATTCTCAAAACAAGTCACATTAACACCTGCATTCTGTCAAGCCATGACCAGAGTGTGTGCAATAACAAATTGTTAGGTATGTGTATAACATCAGCATGTAATATGGGAGTATGTGTAGGAATTGTCCGGTAGTGTTAACAAAGATTTTCTCCACAGCTATAACAGGTAAGAGGTGTAGACTGTAGTTAGAACACAGTTCACTCATCTACTTGTCTACAAGCATGGAATCTGGGAGTATGTATAGTAATTGGCAGGTAGTGTTAATGATTTCCTCAACAGCTATAACAGGTAAGAGGTGTAGACTATACGGAGGACACAGTCCATGTAGATACTAATCTACAAACATACCACTGTGCAAAGTAAGGGCATTGGGTAGTGTAATAATACATGTAAGGGACAGATCACTGCAGTGACTAAGAAAGTTGTGAAAAATACAGGGATATATTAGTTGTTAACTGACCTCTCTCTCTCACCCCCACCATATGTGCAACAATAACCTAATACACACCTCAATGGGTACGTGTATACTCCAAATGTTTGTTGGGACATATGTCCTATTGGTTTATAAATATTCACATTTGGTTATATGCATGCACCATGTTAAAATACTCCCATATTGGTGGCCTGTTGCCATCAGTGACACCTGCATGATGGTGTAATGGCCAATGCTGTCCCATCTATGCATGTGTTCTGCTCACTCTGCAACTATTATAAATCTGGTGTCTTGGGTTAATGGTAATATCTATGCATGCTGTTATAATTAATCCTGAATGCTGCTGGCTATTACTAACTGATATCTGTCTTAAAATTGCAACACCATAGCTCATATGGGAAGGCCTGTCCCAGCGGTCCCACCTGTCCCACCTCAGCTGGCCATGGCACCGGGTACCAGTACGTCTGTAGCCTAGCCTGGGACCTCCTTCTCTGTTGGTCCTGCACCACCTTTGGGTGGAACCACCACAGGGGATGGGGCTCACCCCCCCCGGGAGCAGGGGTGGAGAGGTACCTGTCACCCACTGTGAGGTCTGGGCCATGGTGCGTAGCAAGCTCGTCAAGGAGATTCGAGACCAGCTACGTCAGCTTGAGGGCCACGTGGCATAATTAGAGGGTGAGCCTGCCCCTCCTACCCAGCACAGTCACCTTTGGGGCCATGAAGGTGCAGTGGTGACTGCCCATGGGTGGGGACCTCAGTCCCACTGCTTCCATTTGGGGGCTCATGGGCTTGCGACTTCCAAACACCCATCCCCATCCAAGGTGTTTATCCTTCACATGTGTCATATACTGCCCATGTATGCATCTTGTTTGTCTTGTCTGTTAACCTACCCAACCTACCTCCCGAAATATACCTACTACCCCTCCCTAACATCCAAATCTCACCTAAAAAAAGGGCAATCTGTTCCCACAAATAAATTACGCCCCATACATAGCTGTCCATTTCACACACATGTCCACTGGACACATGTAATCTGGTCTAATTGGCATCACAACAAATTATTGTTGTTCTCACCCCCACCCAGGGGTGTGAGTGTCCAAATCAACCTCTAAATTCAGTGTATATGCACAGCTATTGCTTTAGAAGAAATGGGCAGCTATGGACCTTCCTTGCACCCTTCCTGTACATCCCTGGCTATTTTCCCTACTGTCTTTCCCTCTTCATGCCCCTTTTTTCAAGACTTTCCTATCAACCCCTGTTTCTTTTCTTTTAAAGAAGTTAGCATGGGGGTAAGTTTGAGTAAGCACTTTTAAGCAGCAGTAAGCGGGTTTAAGCCTGTTTGCATGGGGGTAAGCTATGCCTACACAGATTAAGCAATTTAGAAGCTGAGTATAAGAAACTGTAACCAGAAGTTATCAGTGCTTACTTCTGTGCAAACCCGCGCAAACCCACTTACAACTGCTTTAAAGTGCCTTAATCACTCTGTATCCAATGCTCTGTGCTCTGCCCAGCAGCAAAACAAACAGCCTTTGCAAGTCTGAAACCCAGGACCCTGCATACCATCCACAAAGTGTTTTACCACTAAGCCATGCCAGATATACATAAATCTGATGTTATCAGAAATATAACATCCAGCCCAGTCATGCAACAATACAGAAAATGTATACCGACATCTAGATGTATGTGTGTTGGTAAATCTATTAATATCTAAACAGATACAATATATCTATATATGTAAATATATGTATATATATATATTTTTTTTGAAAAAAATATATATATATATATATATATATATATATTTATATATATATATATATATACATATATATAAATATATATGAACATATATACATGGAAATGCCTACATCTACACATATATATGTCAGCACCTATATGTCTACATATACACAGCAAGTTACATATATGTATGCAGATATATATCTATGTAGGTATATACGGACATAGTTATAAATATATAAGCAAATATATATACCTATAAAGGTATATATGGTCATAAATCTGTAGATAGCAATGATAGATTAACAGAAACATATATGCCCACACAAAAGTTACTGTTTGTCATTTTTGCATTTAAGTTACCGGTAACACAGTCGCAGGCTACACACTCAAGTGCGCTAGCCTCCTCTGTGTATTTAAAGTAATTTAAGCTCTGCATTTCTGTTGTTTCTGAAAAAAACACAAACAAATTCATTGTTTTCCCACCTTTCTGACCTAGTCTAGTCCAGTTTTCAGGCTTTGCTGAATCCAGGACTGTGGTAAAGGTTCCTGTGTTGCCCATATCATACTTGGATACTTAGGTGGCTTCCTTGTTCACTGTGAGAGAGGGAACTCTGAGCAGCCTATCTGTCCCTGTAGGAGTGGTCCCAGCCCAGCAACTTGTAGCTTATTGGCAATTTTGGGCTAATTTCTATCCTTTGTGATCTCCCTGGTATAAAAACCGCTTAGCACGGTTTTGTGCGGGTTTGCGCACCACGCAGCACTGTTTAACAGCAGTTAAACAATTCCAGGCTCCACAAAGTCTGCACTTCAGTTTTTCCCTTGAAACTTGAAACACTTCAACCCAGCACTATAAATAAGGCAATTTAAGACTGGCACTTACTAAAACTCACTAAAAATAGCACTAGCTTACAGCTTGCACTTCAGCCCTATACTCAGGAAGTATAAGGCTCTTTACTCATCCAATCAGCAATACAGTCCCAACCATCTATTCAGGCATGTTCAAGGGACAGCTTCAGGTGTGGTCTCTGGTCGGGCTGGTGAATCTGGGAATCCTGAGGCAATGTTACAATTGCATCATGTACACAGACAACCCCCTCTTCCTCCCAACCAACACAAACATATGTGAAAGATGCAGCTACACAGCCAAACTGGAGGCTAAGCTCTCTCTCAACCCACGACTGGATCAACCAGTCACAAGGAGAAGGGCAACACTAGCACCACATTACCAGACTCAGATAGATCAGCCATAGCTGCACCAGAAAACAACTCTCAGAAACACGCAAAAACATATTTGGAGGCTCTAAATAAGAACCTGCCTAAACAACAGAGACCTCCTAAGCATACACCCAAGCAAACCCCACCCCACAACAGAAACCAGGTAACATATACATCACGTCAGTGTGCCAAGCAAAAACAGCCTCTAAGGCTAAAAAACACACCTAACACACTAGTAATCAGTAATTCTATCATCAGGCACACAGACGTCCCACTCACTAGACTGAACAAGGAGAAGGTTACCGGAAGCTGCCTGTTGGGTGCCAGAATCCACCACATAACACATGCACTCAGGTCACTCCACAACAAGTACAAATATGACTCTGTCATTGTACATGTTGGCATAAATGACCTGAGACGTACCTCGCTGGACTACATGAAAAGAGACATGGAGGAGCTCTCTGACCATGTAGCCCAGGCTGGTATGACTCTGACTCTGAGTAGCATCCTGCCCTCACCCAAAATGATGCCAGCATACAAAGAAAAAATTATCAGTGTCAACAATTGGTTAAACTACTGGTGTCATTCAAAGGGGATCCAGTACTTGTCAGCCTGGGACGACATGCTTGACAAGCCACGTTGCTTCGCCAGAGACAGCTTGCACCTATTGCCCCTGGGCTTTCGAATACTGGCCAAGACTCTTGCTGCCCCAATACTGCCTTTTTAGGCAAGGCTCAAAAGACAAACCCGCCTCCATAAACAACAATAATAAACAAAAACTGAGGGTAATGCTGCTCAACGCCAGAAGTCTAAACCTCAAAATGCACGCACTCAAGGCTCTCCTTAGTATGGAAAAAATTGATGTTTGTGCAGTGACAGAAACCTGATTCAAGGCTCCAGAGAGCACCCCAGCACTACCAGGCTATAACTCCTACCATACCTTTAGGTCCCAAAACCAGGACCGGAACACAAAAGGAGGGGGTGTGTCCATATTCATCAAGAACACCCACGCCTCCAGGTTAGTAGCACAGCACGCGGAATCTGAGACCATCCAAGTGCAATTGACAGTGGGTAAATTGACTGTTCAAATTATAGCTTGCTACAGATCTCCCACCTTGCCTCAGGACCCTCACGAAGCATTCCTGAGAACATTAGAAAGTATGAAGATTCTACCCAACACCATGCTACTGGGTGACTTCAACTATCCAAACATTGACTGGGAAAACTACTCAAGCTCAAACGCCCTAGCTCGATGCTTCCTTGAGTTTATAAACTCAAACGCCCTTGAACAGCTGGTCACCACTCCCACAAGACTTGACAACATACTGAACCTGGTCATCACCAACATGGGGAACCTATGTTCCACACCTGAGGTAAACTCGTCATTGGTAAGATCAGATCACAAACTAATCACACTGGACATCCACATCCCGACCCCCCCCCACCCATAGTCAAGGAAATCAAGGTAAAAAACTTCTCTAAAGCCAACTTCACACTCCTCAAGACTGAGGTGGGAAGTTTCAAAGCTCCCAATCAAATGGAAAATGATGACCCATCAGCAGAATCCTTTACAAGTGCATTCTATGAACACCTTCAAGAATGCATGGACCGAGCCATCCCAAGTAAAACCAAGACCAACTCCTGAAAAGAGGAAGCCAGTCTGATGGACCTCAGCCATAAATAAACTTTACAACAGAAGGAGGAAACTCCTGCAAGATAGAACAAAATCCCAAAATAAGAAGGCATCTCTGATTAACATCAGTAAAAAACTGTGCTCCCTCATTAAATCATCCAAGGTCAACTTCGAAAGAAAAATAGCCAATGACTCTAGGGATAGCCACAAGGCCTTCTTTAACTATATCAAGAGTCTAGGGGCAAACTCTCAGATATGCTCCGAGCTAGTGCATAATGTCCATAAATACACTGAACCAACCAATATTGCCAACATCCTGGCTGACAGGTTCAGTGCAAACTTCAGCCCCCCCCCCTCTCCACCAAAGGGGCTAGCACCCATCCCAGAAGAATGTTGCGCTCCAGATATCTCATACACACAAGTAAAGGCAGCCCTTGCAAAGGCCAAAAAAACAGCATCAATGGGACCAGATGCTATCCCAGGTTGTGTCTTACACGAGCTTCAAAATGAACTAACCCGCCATCTCAAATCACTATTCAAACTCGGCCTCTCTACAGGCTATGCACACAAAGAATGGTGTACAGCAACAGTCGTACCACTCCACAAAGATGGTGCCACAACTGACCCTGGGAACTATTGCCCTATAAGCTTGACTAGCTTGTTCCGCAAAGCCATGGAATGCATTATCATGGAGCTCATTAATAGGGACATTGAGAACCTCCAGACACTGGACCCCACCCAGTTTGGCTTTGTTAAAGGCAGATTCTGCCTCCTGAACTTGGTCAACTTCTTCAAAAAAGTCACCAAGGCCATAGATGAAGGGAAGGTGGTCCATACAGCATATCTGGACCTCGCTAAGGCGTTCAACACCATCCCACACTCAGGAATCATAGACAAACTCACCAGCTTAATTATCAACCCCCATGTCACGAGATGGGTTGCCAAATGGCTCTCAGACAGAACCCACACAGTAAGAGTGGCAGGCGCCATGTCTGACTCTAAACCAGTCACAAGCGGAGTCCCACAGGGCTCAGTCCTGGGACCCCTCCTGTTCGGTATATATTTCTCTGAAGTACAGGCAAAGGTGGAGGGACTGTGGCTAACCAAGTCTGCAGATGACTGTAAATTGGGTGCAATAATTGGCTCTCCAGCTGACACAGACATCCTGCAAAAGGGTGTCACAGAGACAGACACCTGGTGTCAAAGTCACAGCCTCAAGCTAAATGCCAAAAAATGCATAGTAATCCCATTTGGGAAAAACAAAGTATCTACAAACTACCACATAGATGGGAATCCACTAAGTACAGAAGAAGTAATTAGGGACCTGGGTACTCAAGTAGATAGCATGCTCTCCTTTGATAACCACATAGCCAAAACGGTCAGGAAATCCTTCTATGTGGCACACCTGATCACAAAGGGTTTTTCATCCAGATCCAAGGAGGTGATTATGCCCCTTTACTCCTCACTCATTAGGCCCATAATAGAGTACAATGCCCCATTTGGGATGTACCTCACTAGACACCTGCAACAACTAGAAAGACCGCAGAAGTACCTCACTAAGAGGATTAAGGGCCTTAAACAATTACCCTAAGAAGCACGACTAAAAAAGCTCCAGCTCTTCACAGTCGCTTACCGTCTGCTCAGAGGTGACCTGTGCCTGACCTATAGGGCCATGTCAAACCCTGAACTTATGGACATGCTTTACCTCAAAAAAATGAGATCCCTCAGAACCACTCATTCTAGCGACTTGAACCTATGTACAACAATAAACAGGACATGCTGGAGGGATAGATTCCTGTCCCAGAGACTCCCCTCACTCTGGAATAGAATCCCAATCCATATTCGACAAAGCTCCTCTCTGACCCTCTTCAAGAGAAATCTTGATGAGTGGATGGGTAATCATAAGTTCTACCCTGGGATCATTTCAGGAGCCCTGTTGACAGAGGCCCAGGTTACTAATCTAATAGGGAGGCGAAAGCCATCACTCTGTGGCTAGGCTTATAAATGCCCATGGCAGATAGCCTAGTACTTACCTATGAACCTATGCATCTATGAACATGCACTGTTAATGGGGTTGAGAGGCCCCAAACAATACACGTCTTGTATGAATTGGCATACCCCCCACAGCCAAACACGTCCACCCTGCAATACCCTACCAAGTGTTGCAGATCCCATAACCAGGACCTGACATGACATGGGCACATGATGTTAACAGTACTACAGCCCACCTATCAGATGGCAGGCTGGTATTCATATCATTTCATGCAGTACAGTCTGGCTCACATAGGATATGTAAATGGGGAAGCTATCAACATCCCCAGGATGATACATATACACAATCACATATATGCATATACAGATATATATATATATGTATATATATATGTATATATATATATATATATATAGATATATATATATATATATATATATATATATATATATATATATATATATATATATATATATATATATATATGTATATATATATATATATATATATATATATATATATATATATATATATATATAGACACACACACACACACACACACACAAACATATATATATATATATATATATATATATATATATATATATATATATATATATATATATATATATATATATATATATATATATATATATATATATATATATATATATATATATATATTTTTTTTTTTTTTTTTATTTTACATTTGTTGACCGGGCTAGTCCAGCTGAATATACGTCCATTTTCAATGGAGGCCCGGGGAGAAAAGCTCCACAAATTACAACAAAATAAAAGGTCAAGACAAAGACATTAACAGTAAGAGGTTTTAAAAAAATAATACAAGCCTAAGATATATATTTTATATTTCAGTAGGGAAAGAAAACTTTTCTAAGAATAGATGAACAAGACTAAGACATTTGCATTAGAAATGATGTATTAAGACATTTACATTAGAAATGGTGTATTACAAATCTTTAAAACATATTACAAGCCTAGGATTTTATATTATGTATTCTATTAGGGAAAGAAAACAAAATCTAAGACTAAACTAGATACAGCTAGTAGTTTATATTAATAGGTACTAAGGTCACACATAAACCCAAGAAAGAAAACACTAGTGATCAATAGATAGAGTATAGAAGATCAGCATACAAGGATGGATTTATAGTGTTCATTATCACCTAGGTTGTGATACTATATGAAGGTGTTTGATCATTCCACAGTATATACATATTTACATAAGAAAAAAAATCCTAAGGAAGGTTAAGCTCACTAATAATTAGAGAGTAAACACAAGATCATGATCATGAGAGACTGGGAATTGTGGGAGTCTCATTCACTCCGGAGCAGCTCTTTTGAGTGTGCACCTTTAACCCCTAGTGGGCATGGCTTAAGCCTTTAAAAACTAAGTTATCACCTTACAGTTCTAGAAAACTCTCATTGAAAGAGGTCAAATATCAATAGAGTTGTGTTTGCCATCACATATGGTTCAAGACAAAATATCCTGGTACCTTGTAAGTAACATGGTTTTGGAATTATTAATGCAAATATTAACAATCAATATTTGACGCCTAGATGAGCAGTAGGGGTTAACTGCAGAAGACACCTGGAGGAGCACTCGGCTGTAATGGTGCCTAATCTGGGTTAACACAGGGGCATTGCCAGTGTGATTTAAGGTAGGGTTTAAGCTTGCTTTTAAATAAGCTGACAGAGGATATTGAGGTTAGCTGGCTCGGGAGGATGTTCCAGGCTTTCCCTACTGTATTGGAGAACAAGGTGTCACCAGCTGAGTTGTTGGATTTTGATATTTGTAAAAGTAGTTTATTAGATGAGCGTAAGGTCTTGAGATTGTTATAGGGGATGACTAGGGATGTAAGTATGGGTGTATTTTGAGGTAAATACAGGATCTTATGGGCTACTATTAGTTGATTAAAAAGTATTAGATTTGGCAGCTCTAACCATCCTAGCTGATTCAGATTGATACAGTGATGAGTTCTATAGGAGGACCCAGCTGAAAATCTGGCAATATTGTTGTAGGAGGATGAAAGTTTACTCAGATTACTTCTACATATTTTGGTATAAATAGGGGAGGCATAGAGCAGGGTAGAGATGAGGTGGGTGCAAGCAATAGTAACCCGTGCTGGAGGTTTTAGAAAGGATTTGATTCTATAGAGGGGAACCTAGTTTCTTATTTACTGTTTTTATGGTGTTATTAATGTGAGGTTCAAAAGACAAGTTATTATCTATTAGTACTCTGAGTAGTTTGGTGGTTGGTTCAGGAGATATTATAGTTCAGTTATTTGAAGTAATAGTAAAGTTAAGTGGGGAAGTTCTGCGGGTGGGGGTAAATAGTAGCATTTTAGTTTTTTGGGGTTAAGCATAAGATGTCTTTGTAGGAGCCAGTTTTCAACTGTACTAAAGGTCTTTTGGGTTAGTAACTGAAGTTTTGATTGAGAAGTAGCAGAGCATATGAGTGTGGAGTCATCAGCGTATTGTATACAGTCAGCTTGTAGAATTACAGAATGGAGGTCATTTGTAAAGTTGGAGAAGAGTAATGGTCCTAATATATATACACACACATGTGGCTACTGTTAGATAAAAACAAATTAGGACAACACAAAAGGCTCAGATGCAAAAAACTTTACTAGTGTACACCAGGAGGCAAAATACCATACAATACAAGTATAGAGTTTTGTCTGGCAAAATACAGGAAGTGTTCTAAATTTTATAACCATACATTCAAGTTGTGCCCACCTTACTGACGTGGTCAGTCACAGGGCACCTACATCACTATAGTCTACAATATTCTATTCATAAGAAAAAGCTGATGTTATACTTTTTAAAAGTTTTCCCATGAGAATAATACAGCCTTGCAAAGCACCTGGTCAGTTATAATGTATTTCTGTAAATGTTATTCTTTCAAGGTTTCAGTCCTGCTCGAATACAATAGTCAGTTCAGTCTTGTAATACACTTCTTTGTTCTTCTTGCAACATTACTTTTAGCAGCTGTGCTTTATCTCTGATAACATTCGCAAGGCCAACCATCTCAGAGGAAGGAAGAAAGATTTTCAATGCTCTATACATTCATTTTCCTGACCCAGCAGATAATCATTAGTGAAAAACATAAGCTTGCTGAGCTGGCTACTGCCAGGGTCAGAGTTCAATCACACTGCAGCTCCAAAGCTTCAAGCAATTACATGTAAGATCATTCTTACTGCCATATTGTAAAATAGAATAAAATGCATTACATACTATTTGCTTTTAAACTAGCACTTTATATATGTTCAAATACATATTTTTCTAACATTTTCCTCCCTTTTAATAATTTTTATTCTATTCAGAAACATAAACAATATCATATCATTCCCTAGCCTTCTCCTTTAAGGACTTTCAACTAGGCAAGTCATTTGGTTTATATTTCAGAAAGAATTTCATTTGGAACCAATAGGTGCAGTTCAATGTCTTGGTACAAAGTTTCAGTTACAGATATATCAACAAATTCTCTGACTAATCTTTTCATACAGGGAATCCCACAACAGACACATGCTCCTAATAAGAGCAGTACAACACAAATAGCAATCAGAATATTCATTAGGATTGAACCCCACCCACCAAATAGACTATGGAAAAAGTTTGTCAGTGGGTTTGGGCCTGGTTCAGTCATGGCCGATGCCTGCTGTATTACCTCTAGGTGATCATTTATCTCATGTCGATTGTCTGGTATGAATGCACAGCATTCTTCTTTGATAAGCGCGCACGTACCACCTCTCGCCGCTAGGGTGAAGTCAAGAGCCATTCGATTTTGTAGCACAACAGTTCTCATTGCATTCAGTTCATCATTCACAAGTTCACGAGCGGAAAAAGTTGCATTACTCATTACTTCGAGAAGCTTTGACAATTTTCTCAGCTCCCAGATTAATTTGACTGCTCCATAGGCTGGGAATATTCCAGCCCAGGATATAACACTGTCACTCAAGTCCATATGAGTCAATTTTTCTTTATCTTTCATGGATGGATGATCCTTCCAACCAGCTTCGATTTTACTCACTGGATTTGCAGGTTTCTCGACTGAATTTCCAGGTTTTCGGGCTACATCTCTCACGTTTCGTATCTTACCTAGAGGTAATTCTGCAGTATGCCTTATAGCTGGAACCAGATAACCCAAAAAACAACTGCCGGACCAATTCTCAGGTAGCCATTTGTATGCTTTTTTTCCACAAACAAAATAACAGTTTTCTACTTTAGTACTGATGCGGGTTAACTCTGAATGAAACATTTTCTTGTCTATAACAGACAATTGTTTATGCAATTCAGGATTTCTCTGCACATCTTTTATTGTTGTTTTCATTAAGCTCAAATATGAATCATAATTTGTGCTACAACTAGTACTTTTATCTTTGGCCTTAATATAGCATTTATAAGATACAGTTATGTTACAGTTACTCCAACCTACTTGGAGTGTGTCATTTTTATAGAAACAAACAATTCCTCTCTGTGTAATAGGCAGATACAATGCAATCTTGTCCTGTGATCTCACAGAACCTGTATCAAAAAGTAAATTTTCCCAAGTCTCATTTATCCCCAAGGGGACAGCGGACATCAACAGTCCTCCATATGCTGTTGGTATAGCAGTACAAACCCAGCAATTTGAAACGTTCATAGTCTCTACATATACACGCTTCATAGCTAGGTATGTGTTAAAGTTTGGATGCCAGTCTATAGACAGTTCATCACGTTTCTCCACTTTCATTTGTGCGGTTAGATGCAGGGAAAAACCACAACAAAAGAAAGGTCACCACAAACATAGTCAATAGATGTATAGTTAGCAAGATGGTTAAGCAATATCTTCGGGGTTGGTTTGTATTTTTACTCATTTTGCTCTTGGCCATCCTGCCTTTGTTGTGTATCAGTCACAAAATGTTTATCAAGCTGAAAATTCTTTACCGGTTTACAGTGCGTCAGGTGGACCCAGGACGACCTCTCAGCAACTTTGACTGCAGTAGGCGTCGCCAACAGTACCTGGTACGGATCTTCCCACTTCGGGCTTGTCCAGTTCTTCTTCTTTATGACCTTCAACCACACCCAGGATCCAGGGGTCAGCACCGCTTCTAATGGTCTGGTCTGTTCCTTATCTGAAAAAGAGTTCAACTGCAAAACAGTTTTATTTGTTAACAATTTCCTCATATAATTAGCTAATGAGCTGTCAGCCTCCAGCTCTGCAGGCATGAGAGCCTTCCACTGTAGCACATAATATGCCCTTCCAAATATCACTTCAAAGGGGGTCAAACCCTTTACATTTGGAACTGTTCTCATGCTCAGCAGTGCCAGAGGCAAACAGCAAATCCAATTCTTCTGTGTTTCATTCATTAACTTCCTCAACTTGCTTTTTAAAATTCCATTGTACCTTTCTACCAGTCCTGCAGACTGTGGGTGGTAAGCACAATGATTCTTCAAGGAGATCCCAAAGAATCTCCCAAGTTGCTGAATTGTCTGATTAACAAAGTGTGTCCCATTGTCACTATAGATTCTTTCCGGTATGCCAAATCTAGGAATTATTTCTTTTATTAGGGCTTTTGCCATTGTTGCTGCATCCGGATTTTTAGTAGGAAAAGCTTCTACCCATTTGGAAAACATGTCTATAATTACTAAACAGTATTTTTTCCCTTCACATTTGCTCGGTTCTATGAAATCCATACAGATAGTATGGAACGGATATGGTGGTATAGGAAAACTCCCTTGCTTGGGTTTGAATGCTCCTTGTGCATGATGTTTGCTACAAATATGACATGCTGCACAAAATTTTTGTGTAAAGTTCGTGAATCCATATGTGTGGAATATTCGATTTACTAACTGTACCATCCCCCCTGTTGAGACATGGCTCTGCCCATGGCTCAACAAAGCTGCATATCTAAATAAATTAGACGGCAATATTGTCTTTTTCTCTTTGGAGATGCACAGTCCATTTTCGAGGATTGCACCTCGTCTTTCCCATTTCTGTTTCTCAGCTTTTGTAGTTAATGTCTGCATTGTTTTCAACATTTCTAAATCTAAAATCTCAGAGGGCTGTAATTCCTCATTCAAAAGTAAGGTTTCTGAGTCTGAGGCTGCTTGCTTTGCAGCTGCATCAGCTTGTGCATTACCTTTTGAAATCGAATCCTGTTGTTTTGTATGAGCTACACATTTACAAATAGCTACTTTGGTAGGTAACTGAATAGAATCTAATAAGTTCAAAATAAGTTGCACATGATTAATCGGTTTGCCAGTAGATGTTATCATTCCCCTATTTTTCCATTGCTGCGCAAAAACATGCACTGTAGAGAAAGCATACTGACTGTCAGTATATATGTTCACACATTTGTCTTTCGCTAGAGTGCAAGCCCGTGTCAAGGCTATCAATTCTGCTGCTTGAGCAGATAGGTTATGCTGTAAGGGTTGGGCTTCTAAAATCTCTGTATCTGTGACTACTGCATACCCTACTAGATTCTTCCCTGTAGGACCCTTTCTGCATGAACCGTCCACATAAAATGTCACCTCGGCATCATCCAAGGGCATATCAGTGAGGTCTTGTCTGGGCAAAGTTATTTGCTCAATTTCCTGCAGGCAACTGTGTGGTGTGCCATCCACAGGAGTCAGAAGTAACGTTGATGGATTTAATGTTGTACAACGTTCAATTACCATATGAGGTTGGCTCAGCAGTATGGTCATAAAAGAAAGATATCTAGCAGGAGATAGATATGCTATTTTCTCTTGCAGTAAAATTATCGCGACTGCATGAGGCACTCTCAGAGTGAGAGGGTAGAATAACACCACTGAGGCCGAAGCCTGTACTGCCATTGCAGCTGCGACTACTGCTTGCACACAGTGAGGCAGTGATCGTGCCACTGGATCTAACTGTGAGGAATAATAAGCTATGGGGCGTTGCTTATTCCCATGCTGTTGCATCAGAACTGACGTCATGTATCCCTGTTTACAATCTACGGTTTGGAAAAATCTTTTGTGGTAATTTGGAAGTCCTAAAACTAATGATGAAGCTATCAATTGTTTTAGTCTGCAGAAAGCTGTTTCTGCTTCAGGTGTCCATTGTAATATATCTTGTGCTGCCATTGGTGTTTTATATATTAAATCAGCCAATGGAGCAGATTCTAAAGCATAGTTTGATATCCAACTTCGACAAAAATTAGTCGTTCCCAAAAAGGACATAATTTCCTTCTTGGTTGTTGGCTTAGGTGCCTGTAAAATCGCTGTTTTTCTATCTTCGTCTAGTATCCTACCTTCATTGGATATTACATATCCTAGGTATCTAACCTGTTTTCTCCAAAGTTGTAACTTACTTTTGTTTACTTTGTGTCCTTGTGCTGCTAAAAATTTCAATAATGCTATTGTATCTTCCCTGCATTGCTGTTGGGTGGGGGCTGCTAGCAAGATGTCATCTACATAAAGTAGAATCTGACTACCTCCGGGTGGAGTAAATTCTGCCAGATTGCTAGCCATTACTTGTGCAAATATCGTTGGACTTTCACAATATCCCTGCGGTAGCCGAGTATAGGTATATCTTTTACCCTGAAATGTAAATGCAAACCAATACTGGCTATCAGGATGTATAGGTATTGAAAAGAAAGCATTGCTTATATCTACCACAGTAAAATATTTTTGTTGTGGCTTCAAATCATTCAACAAGGTGTGTGGGTCTGGCACCGTAGGTACTCTGGGTATTATTGCATTGTTTACGGCTTTTAAATCCTGTACCATCCGCCATTCCCCGTTTGCTTTTTTAACAGGAAATAGAGGGGTGTTACATGGTGAATCCAAAGATTCTACCAGTACTCCTTCCTTGAGTAATGCTACTATTATAGGCTTGATTCCCTGCTCTGCATCCTTCCTCAAGGGGTATTGTCTTTTTTGTGGTCTAAATGCCGATTTTGGTGTAATGGTTACTGGACCTGCTGTTCGAATAAGTCCTACATCTGATTTTCCTGTTGACCAAAGAATGTTTGGTATATCGCACAAGGCTTTTTTCTTCTTCTTCTTCTAACAAGAATGCTAATCAGCTGTTTTCACTATGTTGTAAGTGTACAGCTGGACGTGTCTGTGTTAGCCAATTTAATTTCTGCTTTTGTACTCCCTGTTCTGATAATTCTAAATCAGTTTGTTTTTCCCATTTCGTTACTTTTTCTCCTAAATCTGCCCATCTCACATCCTTGCTTTTTGTCAAGCTGACATGTGGCAGTCTATTAGATTTGTACAGTTTCATGAATTCCTGAGGTAATGAACAGCTTACTACACTGTTTCCCTCTGTATCCCAATATAAGGTTCGTAATACTAATCTGTTAGCGGGATTTTTGAACAATTCTTGCTCATATTCCTTATCAGGTCCTGGCATACTACAGTAGTATAGAGTACAATGTAACAAATGCTGTTGGTCGATGTCAAGGGAGGGGACCTTACTGATGGCTACATTCATCAGTTCCTCAGTTACTGCCCCTGGACCAGTCGTAACTAGGTCCTGGCTGTACCAGTAAAAAGCTTCACCCTCCGATCGCACCACAAAGCTATCCATTTGTCTTTGTGCTTCCATACCCTGCATAGTAGGAACTACTGCTATGCCAAATATCTGCATAAGGTCTCTTCCCAGTAAGTTTACTGGACATTTCGCAGAAACTACAATTTTACTTTTCTGAGTCATACCTGAAACAGGGTCAGTTATTGCTATATCATGGGAGAGTGGCTCCCTATATAGCTGTCCATTTGCTGCTTTCACTAATATATAGTCAGGTGATTCAGAGTGTTCTGGTAACTTTGAAGGATGTATCAAAGTTCGTGATGCCCCTGAGTCACACAAGAATTTCACTTCCCTTCCTTCTACCAGAAGTGTAACTTCCGGTTTTGTGTCTGCCAAATAGAGCTCCAAGCTCAATAATGCTAAGTCTAAAACTTCACTTTCTTCATCCTCTACATCTGCTTGCACTTCCTCTATTCCTTCCACTACATTTACATTTGTTCTTTGTTTGTTAACCTTTCCTGATGATTTTTGATCGTCATCACTATCATATAGTCAGTCCTCATCACCTTTATCTTTATCTTCTGTAGTCGCCTTTTTATTTAGCCTGCACTCCTTTGCTAAATGTCCTTTCTTACCGCACTTAAAGCACTCACCTTTCTTTTTTCTCTCTTCAAAATCTTCTGACCTCTTGTCAGACTGTTTATTACCCTGGGTATTTTTCTTACCCTTTTTACCCCCCTGCACAACGAAGACCTCTGCTCCGTCTTCTGCTGTGAAGACCTGTGTTTTCTTTTTCTTTTTACTATTAAAATGCCTTTCAGCATGTCTAGCATACTCAAGCAAGGCTTGTAGCCTACTTGTTCGATGATCTATCATATGCTTTGTAATAAAGCTACTGATAGGTGCAATGCAACCTTTCAAAAATGCATTTTTCAGTTGCTGTTCATACGAGCTATCATTCGTCTGGCTTTCAGGAATAGCCATACCACTATGGTTATTGAAACATTCTAATAATCTACCATAGTACCCATCTACAGTTTCATTATCTTGTTGTATGCATTGGTTAATGCAAGTCCAATCTGCTCTAGCTTTCCATTTTTCAGAAATTCGGTCGGTAAGACCTTTCACTCTGGTGTCTAATTCTGCGTCACTATGTAGGAGTGGTTTAAGTTGTGCGTCACGAGCGTTCCAGGCGCCACAAATCATGTGCCAGTCTGGACCTACAATCTGTCTAACTACCTTTTCTACTTCTTCCCCATTTAAGTGGTAACTTAATCTCATACCTTGTAAATCTTGTAAGAACTTTGTGTAATTAATTTTTGGATGAGGGATTCCCTCTGTAGCTTTCCGGATATCTTCCGGTGTCCATGGTCTATATACTAGGAGAGTTGGGTCCTGCCCTTCCTGTCCTGCCTGAGGGTTTGGTACCTGGATTAGTGGACAGATTTCTTCACTCTCTTCTAGTGAGTCTCTTCCTATTTGATATAAATCTATGTCCCTAAGTGTTTTACGTGTCCGGGACCTAGTTTCAATAGGTTCTCTAACAAACGGTTTTAATGCTCCTGCAACTTCAGGATAATGTGGAGGTGGACTAGCCTGTCCTCCTGCTTCATATCCTAAAAAAGGTATTGGAGGGGGTGGAGGGGGAGGGGCTGTCGCTATTACTGTATTATTATCTTCTTTGTCTAAAAATAATGCCTTCGCATTTTTAATTTTCTGTTCCCTTTGGTTCACTTCCTCAATCCACCTATGTGCCTGAGGGATGCCTAATTGTCGTTGTTTCTTTGCCTGACCTTCTGCGTCAGATTTAAGCTGTTTTAAAAGTTTAACTAACGAAATTCTATTTAATTTTCTGTCAAATTCGTATTTATTAACCCATTTTGTATAATACCTTACATTATCTGCTCGTTGTAATTGCATATATTTTGCGTCATCAGTTAGGGGCGGATCTCGCGATTTTTTAGTGCACTGATTTCCCATGTCAAAAAGAAAATGTTACGTAACCCTTTTTTTACCACATGGTATCTTTGTTCCTTACACAGTTTATCTAGAATAACTGCCTACCTTATTCTGTTTCCCTGATCTATGACAAAATATACAGTAATTTCGTATGTCCCTGATCTGTACAACAAATCTATGACAATAACATTTACTGTAACCTAGTCCCTGATCTAAAACAGAAAAAAGGCAAAAATCTTCCTACCTGAGCCTCTTGGGTCAACCAGTTCGAGACCGCTCTTCGGCCACAGATCAGAAAAGTGGCCAGCCTCTCAAGACGACAATTCAGTCGGAGGTCTTTGTGCTTCAAGAAGAACCGTTTCGGTAGCTTCTCCTGCGCAGTATTTGACCACCGGTACACTCTGATCTGTAGCTGTCGAGGGTTTCCGGTCAAAGAATGGACCAAACTGTTAGATAAAAACAAATTAGGACAACACAAAAGGCTCAGATGCAAAAAAACTTTACTAGTGTACACCAGGAGGCAAAATACCATACAATACAAGTATAGAGTTTTGTCTGGCAAAATACAGGAAGTGTTCTAAATTTTATAACCATACATTCAAGTTGTGCCCACCTTACTGACGTGGTCAGTCACAGGGCACCTACATCACTATAGTCTACAATATTCTATTCATAAGAAAAAGCTGATGTTATACTTTTTAAAAGTTTTCCCATGAGAATAATACAGCCTTGCAAAGCACCTGGTCAGTTATAATGTCTTTCTGTAAATGTTATTCTTTCAAGGTTTCAGTCCTGCTCGAATACAATAGTCAGCTCAGTCTTGTAATACACTTCTTTGTTCTTCTTGCAACATTACTTTTAGCAGCTGTGCTTTATCTCTGATAACATTCGCAAGGCCAACCATCTCAGAGGAAGGAAGAAAGATTTTCAATGCTCTATACATTCATTTTCCTGACCCAGCAGATAATCATTAGTGAAAAACATAAGCTTGCTGAGCTGGCTACTGCCAGGGTCAGAGTTCAATCACACTGCAGCTCCAAAGCTTCAAGCAATTACATGTAAGATCATTCTTACTGCCATATTGTAAAATAGAATAAAATGCATTACATACTATTTGCTTTTAAACTAGCACTTTATATATGTTCAAATACATATTTTTCTAACAGCTACACATACACATGCAGAGATATGTACAGTAAGATACTTATGTAGTAGGCGCACACAAAATGGTACACCCACTATGCCTGGAGTGTTGACCCTAACTGGACACTGGATGACCCACCCATACAAATGACATTCGTTGCCTGCAACTTATACCAACAGAGAGGTCATAGGATAAACACCACACACAGGTTTGCAGAAATGGAATACCTTTAGTTGTGTACTATTACAGAATTACATGCCATGTCACATAGCTGTTCAGACACTGACATCCATATCAACAGTGTAATGCAACTGTGAAAAAGTTATACTAATACAGTAGTCTGGAAAGGACCACAATTGTTGCTGTCTAGGCCAAGCCCTTCAAAGCGTACATTAGTAAAAACAGACTGGGCTACAGGATACCACACAATCAACAGTAAGTGATGCAGGTGTATAGTCTAGCAGCCTCTATCTACACTCTGTACACAATCGCTAGGTGGTACAGACTTCAGTTGACCAAATGGAATGTAACTGTTACATAACAACGCATAACTGACACCGTCACAGGCACATTGGAAAACAGAACAGTCTTTATGGCAGGAGGCCTGCAGTAACCCACTTTATGTAAGTAATGTCAAGATAGGTGGCATGTATGGTACTGTACATTCAGATACCTTAAGACAACTCACCCCTGATACCTCCACATGTTGTAACAGCCTAGGTTATGTATGGTGCATCCCCCCCAGACTCAATAATACAGGGTAATATACCACTGTTACATACACTGGCTTCTGGAGTGCATATGGTCACACATGTATTGTGTAGGTGAAGCCCTCACATATATGGCCCCAGCCCCACCGTATGTGTGGGGGATACAACAGCAGTGGACTGCTGGCAGGCATGGCAGAGTGGTATACGTATATGTGCATATGTATTTCTATCTGTATATGTATAGACATATACTGCTCCGTATATGTATATATCATCATCATCCCCCTTTTTCCCATTTACATGGGGTTGGGGTATCATATTAACTGTCGCCAACTCTCTCGATTCAGTGCCACTCTCCTGCCTTCTTCAACACTCATGCCTGACTGTCACAGATCTTCTTTCACACAATCCATCCACCTCTTTGCCGGATGCCCTCACTTCCTCTTACCTTCTTCCTGTCTGTCCCAAATCTCCCTCACCAGATTCTCTTCTGCTTTTCTACACATGTGCCCATACCATCGTAATATGTTCTCTTCGATCTTTTCTGCAATTGGAGCTACTTTGGCTTCTGCTCTTATGTCCTCATTTCTTCGCCTGTCCTGCAGTGTGCATCCTACCACCTTTCTCAGGCACTTCATTTCCATCAGCTCTAGCTTCTTCAACTGTTCTGCCTTTACTGTCCATGTTTCTGTACCATACAGTAGTACTGGTCGCACCACTGTCTTGTACACCTTACTTTTCAGCTTCTTTGGCATTCTTCTGTCATAGACTACACCTGATACTCTATGCCAGTTGGCTGCAGCCCCTCTGATTATAGCTTTGACCTCTTCATTCAGACTACCCTTCTCCTCAACCACCCCTCCCAGATACTTGAAGCTGTTTACCTGTTCCACTACCTTCCCATCTATCTCTATTCTCAGCTTCTTCTGATTTCTCCAATCTGTCTTATCTGTGCTTAGTTTTATCCCATGTGCCTTCAGATTTGCATTCCATTCTCCTATCCTTTGCTGAAGTTCTAGATCAGAGTCTGCCTGTACTGCCACATCGTCTGCATACAGCAGCTTTGTTGCTCTGACCCCTCCAACCTGTTTGCTGATGTAGTCCATTACCAGTATGAACAGCAGTGGGCTCAGAGCTGAACCCTGGTGTACACCCACTCCCACTAGGAACCCCTCAGTGAGGCCAAACACTGTTCGTACTTGAGTCACTGGGTCCTTGTACATAGCCTGTACTAATTCTACCAATGTTTCTGGGACTTCAAACCACCGCAGTACTGCCCAGATCAGCTTTCTTGGGACCTTGTCATATGCTTTCTCCAAGTCTAGGAAAGCCCAGTTTGACTCTCTCCTCTTCTCTAGTTTATTCTCAAGTATCTGTCTCAGTGCAAACATTGGGTCAATTGTGCTGCATCCTGATCTGAATCCGAACTGTTCATCTCCCATCTTACATTCTACTATTCTGCGTATCCGTTTATCAATCACCCTCTCCAGAACTTTCATGCAATGTGGTAGGAGTTTGATGCCTCTGTACTGTCCACAGTTGTGGATGTCCCCTTTGTTCTTGTACACTGGCACGAGTATGCTTATTCTTCAGTCATCTGGGATATGCCTTTCTCTCCACACTGCAATTAGTACCCTCAGGAGCCATTTCTCCCCTAGCTCACCCAGCATCTTTATCATATCTGCTGTAACCTCATCTGAGCCTGCTGCTTTCCCTGACTTAATTTTCCTTAGTGCTGCTCTTACTTCTTCTAAGCTGGGTTCCTCTTCTACTCTCATTGTAGGCTGTTTCTGAGGCAGTACCACTTCTGTGGGGTTTTCTTCATTCAGAAGCTGCTGGAAATACTCCTTCCATCTGCTTTGATGTCCTGTGGGCCGGTAAGCAGGTTGTTGCTGGAATCCCTTATGAAGGGTGTCTGACTATCTTCTTTATCTTTCTGTCTTTGCCTTGCAACCTGGTATAGTTTCTTTGTGCCCCTTACTGTGTCACTTTCCAGAAGCTGATAGAGTGCCTCTGATGCCCTATTCTTTGCTATTGCAACTTATTTCTTAGTTTCTTTGTTAGCCAACCAGTAGTCCTTCCTAGCTTGGTCAGTCTTTTCAATCTCCCACTTCTTCCTGCACTCCTTCTTTCTTTTGATTACTTCCTGCACTTCTGCATTCCACCACCAGCTTTCCTTATGTATTTTATTTCCATACCTGGCTTGGCCACATATCTTTTCTGTAGTCCTAACACATGCTGTTTTTAGGTGCTGCCACTCTTCTTCAACTCCACCTATTTCCTCCTCTTCTTGGGGTGCTAGAGCCCTGAGTAATTCCTTGAACTGCTGTACTTTCTCTCCAGTCAACTTCCAGGTCTTCAGCCTGGTCTCTACTGACCTTAGAGCCTTTTCTGTCCACTGCTTACAGCTAATTGTGGCAACTAATGGTTTATGCTGTGGGCCAACTGTTTCACTGGGGATGACTTTGCAATCATGGATTCTACCCCAGTGCCTTTTCCTTACTAGGAGGACGCATCTACTTGAGTTACATGTTGGCTACTGTTGTATGTGATCTTGTGACTGTCTCTCTTTCTGAACCATGTGCTGACTACTATCAAGCCATTTGCCAGACAGAAATCTAGAATGGCTTCTCCTTTATTCCCATTGTTCCACCCATGTGGACCCAGGCAGTCCTCATATCCTGTTCTGTCTGTCCCAATATGTGCATTTAAGTCACCCATTATCAACACCAATTCATGTTGTCCTGCTTTATCTAGTAGGTCCTGCAACTGCTGTCTGAATGCACTCTTTTCCTCACTATCACAACCCTGCTGTGGGGCATAGGCTGAGATTATGAATACTGTCCTATCATTACACTGTATATGTATATATCTGGGTGTCTATATGCATATCTATGTATATATACACACCCACCTATATATGTCAATATGTACATGTGTAATTATCGATATAGATATCTGGATAATCATATGTGCATATATATTCATCATATGTCCTGAACATGAGGTGTAGCCCTCCCTCAACCCCTATAGTTCCACCTTCATAGTGCAAGGGGACGTCAGGCATGTATAGCAGGTATATTAGCAGACTACTGCTACTGTAATAGGGATTGTCTTCACAGACATGATGTGTGTGGGAGGTCACATCTGCTTTTCACATGTGTGCCATTAGCTACTAATAGACATCCTAAGGACATCATAGTACAGAACTGCTGCAAGCATGTAATGCTCCTGTGGACTACAGCAGAGATATTGGCCAATAGATGTGGACATTCTGACACACTGTACAGTCCAGAGGTATACAAAGAACCCTTTAGTGCAGAACATGTGGACCAAGCCTGACAATATGGATGTTAACAGCCATGTAGATGGGTATAACACATAACAACTGGTAGACATTTGCCCCCATAAGTTATGCATTCACACACCTCTGTCTGTCCTGACACATAATAACTGCTTGTACAGAGGTGCCATTGCCACATACTACTTACTAGATATTGACATACATCTGTACAGCATCCCACTGCTCTGTCTGACATACATGACTGTTAAGGGAGGTCCGGCAGCACATCTGGAAAGTATCTGGACATGTCACCTCTCTGGGTAAGTACACTAAGCTGCTAGGCATGTAACAAAGCACTGTGCAGGCTACAGGTAGACTGGCTCAACACTGGCCTACATCTCCTATGGGGGAATGCACATGCACCTGCATATATGGAAGGCTCTACAGGCATGTCACAGCACAGGATAAGATGCACCTGTGTGCATAACCACAGCCAATGTGGAAACTGCCACAGCCACATATGGTAAGCTAGCATAGTATTACAGTATATGGACTATCTGTTCAACACCTTCCTCATATGTGCCACTCACCCACTAACCCTACATATACTGGGCCACTACACAGTGTGGTCTGATGACCATCTGTGGTATGGGACATGTGTGTGTATGGCCCTACAAACATGTAAGCCAATATGGTAACATACAGTGGAGCAGCATGTAACATCAGATAGGATGGGACCTAGGACAATGACATCTACCACAGTCTGTACACAGGCCAAGGTACATATTAACAATACACACACTGTCGGCATTCACCATAAGTACACAGACCTCAGTACTATACAAACAACCACAGAATGTCCAGGTCATGTAATCAAATATAACCTCTACTGTACATAACATGTGTAGCAGTCTGATACCTCACTGGCTTGTTATCAGATATGATGACACTAATGATGGTGTACAGCATATATGCACCTCTTAATGCATGACAGATGTACAAAGTTTGACAGAGTTGTGGCTGGAAGCACATACACAAGGCCAATATTGATATGTTGCTGTAATAAACTCAAATATTTACTGTTGTAACAGGGTTTGTTGCAACATATGTCCTATGAGGGATATGAGGTCAGTAACTGTCATGGCTTTCAGCATGTACAGACTGCAGTCCTCACACTATCTTCTGCAGTTCACAGATAGATGCTCTGTGGGTAACACATGAAACCAACCGAAGGCACAGCACACTGCTCAGTCTGCAGATGACCCTACAGATGTGAATTCATCCTAAACATAGAACTGACATGGCAGATATTAAGACATGTAGGACAGCCATATCCACACACACACTGTTAAACCAACATTACTCCAAATGCAGTATAGCATCACTTACAAGTCAGGTCAGGCATAGCCCCCTCCTGTGTGTTGCCTTTTTCCACCGTGTATATTGCTAGAGGTAAATCCCCAATCCATTTGAGATGCTGTTTGCCAAACAACAGATCTAGTTCCTGCTCACAGTGAATGAAAAGGCCCAACACCAACATGATGTTCCTAGATATTGGAGTATGTTTGCATGCAATTGGCTATGGGAATGTTACCACAGCTGTTCCACATTTAATCAGCTAGGGAAAGACTGCAAATTGTGCAGTGGCCATCAGCTGATCATGAGCATCACTTAAAATGCACATGCTGCTGCCGAAGAAAATCAGGTGTAGGTCTCCACATCCACCAGAGAGGGAGTGAGAGAGGCAGACAGAGGCAAAGACAAGTCAGGGAGGAGTGGGAGAGTAAAACCTAAGCATGTTTGTGTCGCATACCTACAAGCATGGGGTATCAAAACCCTGATGACTATGTAATGCTATCACAGTCCTATGCAGTTATTCAATGCGCCATATAGGTTACCTGTTTGTGGAGTTCTCAGAACATATATGTGATGTTGAGTGACATCTGCAGCAGGGATATGGTAGCTATACAGTAGGTGAAGTACACGTGCTTGTCCGCATGAACAGGTGCCAGCGCCAACACAGCCAAACTCTCACAGGGACGCACACACCACATTGGCGCACTTGGCAGGGCCAGGGATACAGCTCATCACTAGTGAGATTGCCACAACACATTACTGTGCAGGTATCACATACCTCACATAGGTCATACGGAGGTTATATGGGCAAAAGGTATGGGGAGGTGTCTGGTATCAGACAACATGCTTCCGTGTGCCACTGGGGGTTGTAGTGAGTGTGGATGTGATCATACCCATCATACAACACACACGCACACACACACACACACACACACACACACACACACACACACACAAACACACAGGGTGCCAGTACTGACATGCATGGGTACATTTATGCATGGGTATATGGTGGTTGACTTTGCCAGATGGCTATACAAGGCTAGGTGATGAGTATACCTTGGCATCAGGCCACATGACAATGGTCTGAATTGTGGCTCAGGGCTGTGGTTTCTACATTTGCCCACACAGGTCACACCTCCCACATGCATGTACAGTGACATGTGGAACTGTACCTGGGGTATCGGGCCCATGTTGTGTGCACAGATTATCATCAGATGTGCCAGTCTTGGCCACCTGTGGCAGGAACTGGTAATGGCCAGTGGGTTACCCCTGCACCTACATTAATAGCATGCTAATGACATTCCCTGGTGTTAGTGGCATCTGTCCATACAGGGCATGTTTTCAAGGCATGGTATGCCCTTTGTGGGTCACATGTGCTGGCACCGCAGGTGTTGCAGGTGTCCAGTGGGGAACATGGGGTAGGTGCACTGTATGCATGTATGTACCTATTGGACAGATGGACAGGGTGCCATGCTCTCTGTAGGCCACTGCATTCACTCCATAGTTACTATCAGTCAGCAATATGCAGTGTACTACACACATATTGGTTGTTGCCTCAGCATGTGTGTGTGTGTGTGTGTGTGTGTGTGTGTGTGTGTGTGTGTGTGTGTGTGTGTGTGTGTGTGCGTGTGAGTGTGTGTGTGCATGTGTGCATGTGTGTGTGTGTGTGTGTGTGTGTGTGTGTGTGTGTGTGTGTGTGTGTGTGTGTGTGTGTGTGTGTGTGTGTGTGTGTGTGTGTGTGTGTGTGTGTGTGTGTGTGCGTGTGTGTATGTGTGTGTGTGTGTGTATGAGACATGGGTTGAGAGTGTGCTCTAGGTAATACTGGGGTTGATAACTGTGATCTCCTGGCCTTGATGTCACATGTATGGGTATAGATTTGGACCCCAGCCTCTCGGCTAATTCACATCACTTATCCATGTACAGTGGACATTATGATATATAATAGGGCCACCATATAAGAAATTTGCAAAACCCACTCCACATTGTGTCCAGGTGTCACATACTCACACCCACCTCCACCCAGGATACAAGTTACAAACACACACACACACACACACACACACACACACACACACACACACACACATGTCATGTCTGGGGGTACAACGTCTGTCTAACTAGTTCATTAGACCACAGCACTGCACAGTTATAGTACGCACTACAGAGATTACTGGAGTACTTTTGCCCCAAAGGTGCATATCATATTGGCTGACATCAGCTGGCTAGCCAAATTAGGGCATTTGACATGTACCGAGTGTGACTAGCCTAAAATGCATTGCTCCCTACACAGACATTGGAACAAACACAAAACATCCACAACCGACATGTGTGGGTATAGAATCCCTAATATAGATCTATATCACACTACAGCATGGAGCTGCTATAGGACACTCCTCTGGGATTATTGGAGTACTCTTTCCCCAAAGGTGTATATTACATTGGTTGACATCAGCAAGATAGCCAAAGTAGGTCATTTGACATGTATTGAGTGTGACTAGCCTAAAATGCATTGGTCTCTACAGAGACATTGGAACACACACAAAACATCCACAGCCAATGAAAGTGGGTATAGAACCCCTACCAGAGGTTTATATCACACTACAGCATGGATCTATTATAGGATGCACAACAGAGATTACTGTGC
Source organism: Protopterus annectens (assembly GCF_019279795.1). Lineage (NCBI taxonomy): Eukaryota > Metazoa > Chordata > Ceratodontiformes > Protopteridae > Protopterus > Protopterus annectens. The sequence goes on along the minus strand of NC_056734.1, from coordinate 937,956,675 downwards.
AACTTCTTTCCCAAAGGTGTATTTCACAATGAATGACATCAGCAGGATTGGCAAAGTAGGGCGTTTGAAATGTACTGAGTGTGACTAGCTTCTAATGCATTGCTCCCTACACAGACATTGAAACACACATAAAATATCCAGAACTGCCATGGGTGGGAACAGAACCTTTCCAGAGCTCTAAATCACACTACAGCAGTACGCAGTTCTGGCATGTGCTATGGAGATTACTGGACTCCCGTCTTTCCAGAGGTGTATTTCTGGGTGGATGACATCAGCAGGCTTGCATAAGTTGAGCTTTTGACTTGAAGGGAGTGTGACTACCTTAAAAAGCATGGCTCCCTACACAGACAGACGCACACACAATCCCCATTTCTGGGATTAGAACACCTACCTAACTACTTTATTACACTACAGCAGTACACAGTTACAGGATGCACTATGGAGATTATTGGACTGCAGTCTTCCCAGAGGTGTATTTCTAGGTGGGTGTCATCAGCAGCCTTACCAAAGTAGAGCATTTAAATTGCAGGGGGTGTGACTACCCTAAAAGCGTTGCTTTCTAGACAGACAGTTGCCAAGGCTGGGGTTAGAACTCCTAACTTAATACTTTATCACACAACAGCAGTACACAGTTACAGGACACACTACAAAGATTATTGGGATGCAATCTTCCCAGAGGTGTATTTCTAGGTGGATGACATCAGCAACCTTACCAAAGTAGAGCATTTAACTTGTAGGGGGTGTGCCTACCCTAAAAAGCATTGTCTTCTACACAGACAGACACACACACACAGTTTTTAAGGCTGGGGTTAGAATTCCAACTTAACACTACCGCAGTACACAGTTACACCACGCACTACAGAGATTACTGGGATACAACCTTCCCAGGGATGTATTTCTATGTGGATGGCATCAGTGGCCTTACCAATGTAGAGTATTTAAATTGTAGGGAGTGGGACTACCCTAAAAAACATTGCTCTCTACACAGAGACAGACACACACACACAAACACACAATTGCCAAGGCTGGAGTTAGAACTACTAACTAGTTTATCACACTACAGCAGTATGCAGTTACAGAACGCACCATGGAGATCACCGGAATACAACTCTCTCAAAGGTGTATTTCTCAGTGGATGATCTCAGCAGGCTTGTCATAGTGGAGCAATGGGGAAGACAGTGTGTGTGCATGGGCCATAACCCATTCATCTAGGGGTTAACACGCCACATGCGGGCACAACCTGGCTCATATTTCACAGGTACGTGTATATAGCTGCTAGATGACTACTTCCTTGAACAGTCATGTTGCACAGCTGACACGTGCACCACATAATCTGTAATGCTGACAGATATAGGCGGCTAGTATTTGCAGTGAGTGACATCTGACCCTCATATGGTTGTGGCCCTTTGCCTGTGTGCAGGGTGGGACAGGCCTGGATGGCTCCTTGTCACAGTCACCCTCTTCCACACATCTATGTATGTATACCGTTGGCTTATTATAGTGTGTTGTCCTTACATATATGCCTGTATTCCTACCCACTGTGTGTGCAAAGCATGTGTGGTGCATACTGAGGAGTGGCTGCCCTAAAATCTGCGGTTGCCAGATATGTCTGGTCCACTGGTGTTTGCAGACATGGCCTTCATGTGTTAAGTGTGTGGGCATGCCCAGTATGGCCATCTGTATTGAGTGTGTGGATCTAATCCAGGTCGTTTGTACTGCAGTGCTGACATTTGTGTTGTACATCTACAGGTGGCATGCTGTCTGCAGGGTATCCGTTGATCATTTGGCATGGACTGTTACTACATTTCTGCATTTCTACGTAGGATGGGGGGGCACAACTGACTATTTCTGCATTTCTACACAGGATTGTGGGGGGGCACACCTTACTTTTACTATATTTCTATGTAGGATGGGGGCACACCTGACTATTTCTATATTTCTACATAGGACTGGGGGGGTCACACCTATCTGTTATTACATTTCTACATAGGTTGGGGGGGGCACATCTGACTATATCTACATTTTTACATTTCTACACAGGATTGTAGGGGGGCATACCTGACTGTGACTACATTTCTACATAGGATGGGGAGGCACACCTGACACTTGTACACATTTGCTAGGTCTGTACTGGTATGTTGGGTATTCCATTTCAGTCTGTTGTCTTATCTATCATGCTGATTAGAGGCATACCAGTGTACTACAGATCTTAGCTTTTAATTATCTACATAGTAGTTTCTGACTTCCTACCCTTCAGAACGGGCATCCCACTGACTGACCTGCTGTATTCTGTCTGTGTAGGCCTCGGGGGAGGTTAACCATAGGTCTCATTTAGAGGCCATAGCACCGCCTTTGTTTGTGTTTGTCTACACCTGTCTTGTTGGCTGTGACTGTTGTTGGGTATGTGACCCCCCCCTGACTGGCATGTGTGAGTCACTTACCTTGTGGGTGTCCCAGTATTGACAGTGATGCTGCAGGGCGTTCTATGTCGGATGCACATAGTACACTCCATACACATGGTTTTGCACAGGTTGTATAATGTTTGGCATCCTTTTTACTGTATGAGAGAGTCTGAGAGAGGTGTTATTCCCTGATTTCCTCCTGTGTCAGTATATGTGCTATGCATTGCCACTTTGACAAGGCCAGGGCATACTGGGCACTCCTCCTTCTGCCTACTGGGGCAGGTTCAGGTTTTTCCTCCTCTGAGTCACTCTGTGCCTGTGCGAGCCTTGGCAATGGTGAGGGGCTGTGTGGCCCTGCCCCATGCTGTTCCTGCTGCAGCTGTTTCCACAGGATCATATTGTGTAGCATGGCACATACAAGGACAATTTGGGTACATGTAGCTGGTGAGTGCTGCAAGGCTCCACCAGATGTGCCAGGCACTGGAACCATGACATGAACATCCCAAACACATTCTACTATAATTCTGGTCTGTGCATGTGTCTCATTATAGAGTTCTTGTTCAGGTGTGTATGTGCATTTCTGATGGGTGTCATCAGCCATGGCTCAAGTGCGTATCCAGTATCCCCCACTAGGTGGGGTATGTTCCCATTGGTAAATCTCTGGTACAGCTTCATCAGATGCCAGATGTGGGAATCATGATAGCTTCAAGGGCAGCCAACGCACACATTCATTATCGCACACAACCTGGCAGTTGGTGGAGGGGAAGTCCTTGTGGTTGCTGTAGACCCTTCCCCTCTCACCAGGTGGTGCTTTGATGCATATGTGCATGCAGTCTATAGCACCCACTACCTCAGGGTATTCTGCTATTTGGTGGAACAGTTGCATATTGCTGGCCAACGCCACATGGATGCATGCTCACAGACATGTGCTGATATGGCATCCAGGAACTGGTGGAGTACCCTGGATGCTGATGCCTGTGAAATCCCCATCATATCTCCATTTAGCCTTTGGAAGGTACCTGTAGCTAGTATTCTTAGGCCTACACATACCTTGGTATCCACTGGGATGGGTTCCCCTCTGTTATTTCTGTGTGTCAGGCGTGGCCATCACAGCTCAACAATCTGATGTAGGAGGTCCCTGTCCACCCTAATTGCTCCACTATCTCTAGCTCATGTAGCCCCTGGTAGGTTACCCTGGGTCTCTACACTCTTCTCTGTCTCTTCACTGTGGGTTGGTGGACAGCATTCATATCCTCACCACCCCCAGCGTCTTCCACAAGTTGTTGTATGATAGCTATTGCAGACCCTATCATTTTGCTGTACTGAGTGTTAAAAGTTCCCTGCTTGTTTACACTGGTGATGTAGATTGTGGGAAGAACCAGATGGGAAGGTGTTTGCATTGTTTATAGTAGAGTTCTGGGCTGGGCTGGTCTGCTGCCTGTGTAATTGGCTAATTTTGATACATTTCACCTCTCAGCTAAGCTAGTTCTCCTTGATTATCTTCCTACTGCTGTTTTCCCTTCCCATTGCCTTCCTGTTTAAGCCCATGTGTGCGCCACACAAACAGAGTGCTCAAATGTGCACACTGCTGCTATTTCCTGGTTTAACCTCTTTTTTTCTTCCTGTAAAACCTAGTGCACAGCTCATACACCTGCTTAAGCTTTGTACAGAGTGTTAAGTAGGTTTAGACACACCCCCTAGGTTAGCTGTGCTAAGATAGGAGCAATCCTGAGCTACAGGGCTCCAATTCACTTATAGTATGCCTGACACACCCCACCATGATGTCACCTAACTCCTACACTTGCACCAAGCTATTCCTACTCTTACACTGTTGGGACCTGACTCACATGCTGGGTAAAACTGGGATCCACTGTCCTTCCCCTCATTTGCATAGGATTGCCTGCTAATGCATAGTTACATGTCTCACACTGAGCCTTCCCCCTTAGCAACCACTACTCACTGGCCAGGTTGACTTCTGCCTGCCATTGACTTGCATGGCAGAATAGTGATTTTAGTTAGACTGCTTATTTTAGGGTTATTTTATTATTTTCCCCCTGATCCCGATTGCACGCCACTGCCCTATGCTTAAAACAGCCGCAATCGGCTAAAAAAAAATAAAAGTTAATTTTTGTATTTTTTTTGTTTGCTATGTCAATGGCCTTATACTTGGCCATTAGCATGCTTACTACATTATATGCAGCCTTTATTTGGGGCTGTCACAGCTCTGTTTTGGATTTTGCAGAAATGTACTCTGTTAGTAACCGAGTACATTTCTGCAGATAGCATTAGTTCTGCACAGACTTTTACAAGCTTCCTAGATTGCAAAATCACCTCATTTGCATAGCTTTCTTCTGAAAATGGGGTGATTTGTATACCAGGGCTTAGTCCGTGCAGGATTAGTGCAGGAGTGCTTGTGCAAGCCTCTGCAGGCTGTTCCTGGATCGCACGGCAGACATATTGCCTGCTTTAGCTCCTGCACCAATCTTGCACTCTGTGCAAGCTTTTGAGAATCTGGGGGATCATTTTTGAATATAGGGCAAAACCTTCACTCAATTGTTGATGACAGCACCAGGCAAATGTTTACATCAGGTCTACTTTAAAAGACTTGTGTTGTTCACTGCCATGTCTATGCTTATGATTCTGGAGCTTTTATACTGAGGCCTATTAGATTTAATTCAAGCTTATTTAAAATGGCTTGTGGTCCCCTTTTTCTTGAATAGCTCCTTGAGTTCATAAAGATGGAACTTATGACCATTCTGGGGTGTCATTTACAAATATCTGGTAAGATGTCTTTTGACTTCCTTGCTTCATCTCTTTGAAATCTTCTCCCATCCCACATTAGGAGATAGGACTCAAAAAGTCATCCTCACATTGTAAATTCATGTCAGTGTATTTTGCTGTGGTTTAATATATTTGTGTTATTCTTTTATTGTATCTGTACTATTTACCCTATTCTTTGCTGTGTGCAGTACCCTTGCTAAATTGCCTGAAAAGTGCTTTGAAAGGGTTTTTTGCCAGTCCACCTTCCCAGTTAACAAACAAACATGTACATGCATACAGGGCCATGTTAGATCATCAAAATCGTCTTTTCTTGATGGCTTATTTATCCATCGAAAGTGACTTCAGTTAACATCAAATTTCTTTTACAGGGTAAGTAACCAATTGGCCAACACCACAACTTTTATCTTTTCCCCACCATAGTGCAATCTTGGAGTTAGTATATATAGTTGGGGGGGGGGGTTTGGTGAGGTAGTGGCCAATTAGTTACTTACCCTGTAAAAAAATGTTGATGTTCACTGAAGTTAATTTTGATGGATAGGGGTTGATGAATAAGCCATCAATAAAAGAAAATTTCAACGCTCTAACATAGAACCCACACATAAATACATACATAGACATATTCATACACGCATACATAAATATGTAAAATGTTTAAGCATTTTAATATTTAAATTAGTAACAAAAAATAAATAATCAACAAACAAAGATCAAGAATTAGGATGATGATTTAATTATTTTCTTAACATTCATAACCAGCATTAACTATGCCGAGTTTAATTCTCCTTAAACATACTCGCTTTACATTGGGGAACAACTCATCAATTAAATCATATCACATTTCATTTGAAGCACATTGTAGCTATATTCATTAAGTGTTTATTCAATAGCATGTCTTAAAGAAAGATTACATCACCAAATCATGGGAGGACCCATATGCTTACACTTTGCTATAACAACTTTTAATGATTCCAAACCAGAGTTAGCTATAAAACTTTCAGATTGCACTGTGGTATCATTCACAATAGGTTCATAGGTAGGTACTAGCCTATTGGACCAAGGGCCTACATAAGCCTAGCCAACAAGGTTCCCTGGCTTACGACCCAAGAAAGTTATTTTCCTGTGCCACTGTCGAGCAGAAAAACAAAGTGATTTCCAGAGTGTATTTCCTATTTCCCATCCACTCATCAAGATTTTTCTTGACGAGTGCTAATGAAGAACTTTGATTGACATAGATGGGTAGCCTGTTCCAGAGTATGGGAAGTCTCTGGGACAGGAATCTATCCTCCAGCATGTCCTGTTTATTGTGATGACAAGGTTTAGGTCCCTAGCGCGTGTAGCTCGGAGGGATTGGGATTTCTTTAGGTGTAGCATGTCCAACAGCTCTGGGTTTGACATAGCTTTATATGTTAGGCAGAGATTACCTCAGAGTAGGAAATATGCTACGGAGTAAAGCTGGAGTTTTTTGAGGTGGTCTGTGTAGAGCATTTGTTTGAGGTCAGTAATCCTCTTTGTGAGGTACTTCTGTGGCCTTTCCAGCTGCTGCAGATGTCTTGTGAGGTACATTTCAAAAGGGGCGTTGTACTCTATAATGGGTCTAATGAGTGTCGAGTAGAGGGGAACAATGATCTTTTTCCTGGATGAGGACACGTTTATGATGAGGTGTGCCACGTAGAAGGACTTCCTGACTACTGTGGTGATGTGACTATCAAAGGAGAGACTACTGTCCACCTGGGTCCCAAGGTCTCTTATCACGCATTTGGTGTTAAGTAGATTGCTGCCTATGTGGTAGTTCATGGGTACAGAGTTTTTATCAAAGGGGATGACACTGCACTTTTTGGCATTGAGCTTGAGGCCATCGCTCTGACAAAAGGCATCTGTCTCAGTGAGGCCCTTCTGTAGGATGTCCACATAATTTGGGGACTTGACTATGGCTCCTAGTTTGCAGTCATTTGAGAACTTCATTAGCCAGAGGCCTTCTGTGTTAGCCTGTACTTTAGAGAAGTAGATACCAAACAGGAGAGGGCCCAGGATGGAACCCTGTGGTACTCCACTTGTCACTGCTTTGAGGTCAGATTTGGAGTCTGCAACTTTTACAGTGTGGGTTCTGTCAGTGAGCCAGTTGGCAACCCATCTTATGACATAGGGATTTATACCTAGTTTAGTGAGTTTAGCTATAATTCCAGAATGGGTGATGGTGTCGAAAGCCTTGGCAAGGTCAAAATAGGCTGTGTGAACCACCTTACCCTCATCTATGGCTTTGGTTACTGCCTCAAAGAAGTCGATCAGGTTCAGGAGGCATGATCTTCCGTTCACAAACCCGAAATGGGTAGGATCCAGAGTTTGGAGGTTACCGATGTCTTTGTTTATGTGTTCCATGATGATACGTTCCATGGCATTGCAGACCAGGCTCATCAGGGTAATAGGTCGATGGTTCCCAGGATCAGTGGTGACTCCCCCTTTCTGGAGTGGGATAACTGTTGCTGTGCACCATTCAGTAGGCACAAAGCCTGATGCAAGGCTATTATTGAACATGGTGCTTAAGTGGGGAGCCAGTTCGTTCTGAAGTTTGTGTAAAACGCAGCCTGGGATGTTGTCTGGTCCCATGGATGCTGTGTTTTTGGCTTTAGAGAGTGCAGCTTTTACCTGCACAGTTGTGATTACAGGGACTCTGCATTTTTCCTGTATAGATATGGCCCCTTTAGGGGGTGAGAGGGGGGTAATGTCAGCACTGAACCTATCTGCCAGGATGTTGGCAATATCAGTTGGTTCTGTAATTTTTGTGCCTTTGTGCTGTAACTCACAGCAGATCTTTGTGTTGCCATTGAGATTCTTGACATAGCTATAGAATGCTTTGTGGTTATCCTTGGAATTAGTGGTGATTTTGTTTTCATAGCTAGCTTTGGAGGATCTTATAAGGGATCTCAGCTTCTTACTGGGGCTGACCAGGGAGCTCCTCCACTCATGGGATTTTACTCTCTTTTGCAACAGTTTCTTCCTTCTGTTTGTTTATTGCAGGGGACCACCAGATTGGCTTCCTTTTTTTGGAGGATAGCGTCTTGGTTCTGTTTGGGATAGCATGATCCATGCACTTGTGTAAATGCTTATAGAGTGCATTTGTGTAGGATCCAGCAGTTGTAACTGTATTGTCCATCTGCATGGGTGTCATGAAGTTCACCACTTTTGTCTTAAGAAGCATGAAGTTGGCTTTGGAGAAATTGTTTACTGTGATTTCCTTAATGGGGGGTGAGGGCGGGATGTGGATATCAAGGGTGATTAGCTTATGGTCGGATCGGACCAACGAGGAGTTGACTTCAGGTGTGGAACACCGGTCACTAATGTTGGTAATGACTAGGTCTAGGATATTGTTGCCCCTGGTGGGGGTGTGGATAAGTTGATCCAGGGCATTGGAGTTTATGAATTCCAGAAAGCGTTGAGCTAAGGAGTTGGTACATGAGTAGTTTTCCCAGTGAATGGTGGGGTAGTTGAAGTCACCCATTATTAGGGTGTTTGGTTGAACCCTAATATTTTCCAGTACATCAAGAAAAGAGGAGTGGGAATCCTGGGGCATGGTGGGGGATCTGTAGCAAGCTACAATTTGGATTGCAGTTTTGCCCAGAGTTAGTTGCACTTGGATATCCTCGGATACATTATGCTGAGCAACTACCCTGGAGGTATGGATATCCTTAATGAATATGGACACACCTCTGCCTTTGGTGTTTCGGTCCAGGTTCCATGGCCGAAAAGTGTGGTATGAGTTATAGCCTGGTAGTGCAGGGGTGCTCTCTGAAGCCTTGAACCAGGGCTCAGTCGCTGCACAGATATCGATGTTCTCCATTTTAAGGAGTGCCTCGAGTGTGTGCATTTTGAGATTTAGACTTCTAGCACTGAATAGCATTACCCTCAGTTATTGCTTGCCTGTTCCTGTTAAGGTGGTGAATTTGTTATTTGAATCTTGCATAAAAAGGCATTATAGGGGCAGCAAGAGCCTTAACCAGTATCCAGAATCCCAGGGGCGACAGGTGCAGGCCATCTGTGGCAAAGCATCATGGTCTGTCAACCATGTCATCCCATGCAGACAGATACTGGATCCCCTTAGAATGACACCAGAAGCTTACCCAATTGTTGAAGTCAATAATTTTGTCCTTGTACTGCGGTGTCATTCTGGGCGATGGAAGAATGCTACTCAGGGCTAGGGTCATACCTGCCTGGGCTACAAGATCGGAGAGCTCTTCCATGTCTCTTTTCATGTAGTCCAGGGAGGTACGTCTCAGGTCATTCACACCAACTTGGACAATGACAGAGTCATATTTGTACTTGTTGTGGAGTGACCTGAGTGTGTGGGTTATGTGGCAGATCCTGGCACCTGACAGGCAGCTGAGGGTAACCTTCTCCTTGTTTAGCCTGGTGAGTGGGACATCAGTGTGCCTGACTATAGAGTCACCTATGACTAGTGTGTTTGGTACATTGTTTTGCCTTATTGGCTGTGGTTGAGTGGCACACTGAGTCTGTGGGCTATGTGTCATTTGGTTTGTGTTGGTGGATGGAGGTTGCTTGCGTTTCTGCTTTGGAGGTCTCTGCTGCTTAGACAGATTATTATTGAGAGCCTCCACGAATGTTTTTGTGTTACTATGTATGGATTTTGGTGGTGTAGATTTAGTGAGGCTATGTGATGAGTGTGTTGTGGTGCAAATGTTTACCTTCTCCTCATGACTATCAAGTTCAGTCTTGGCTGGAGAGAGCTTTACCTCCAGTTTGGTTAGATAAGTGCATCTCTCACATGTTGTAGTGTTGGGTGGTAGGAGGAGAGGGCTGTCAGTGTACATGAGGCAATTTCTACATTGCCTCAAGATGCCCAGATTCATCAGATAGACAGGAGAGAACACTGGGAGCTGACCCTTGGACATGCCTGAATAAAAAACTATTTTCCTCTAGATAAGAGAGGAAAGTGAGTACAAGAGCTGTTTTTCTCTAAGCAAGTGAGAAAAGTAAGTACAAAAACAGTTTTCCTCTAGGTAATGAGGAAGATTGAGTGCTATAGTAATTAGTAGCTTATTTAGTGCTTACAAGTTCTGAACAAGTGCTGAGCATGAATAAGCAAATTTAAGTGCTAAAACTAAAAATCTGTATCTGCACTAGATGAGTTACAGGACAGAAACAAGTGCAAATGCAGGCTTTCAAATCAGAAAGTTGAGAGAGATGGAAGAGATTGCACAAACGGCCATTAACTACAAATTCTGGGCCAGAACCACCCCTTATATGATAGACAAGTTACCTAGTGCTTACCACTCCCACTGATAAGCTAGAAGGCTTCCCTCCAACACAGAAAGGCTTGGGGGGCTCAGAAGCTTACATACAGTCCTGGATACAGCAAATATGTATCTAGAACACTAGTTACAGGAAAGGTAGGAAACAGGCTAAAAGTTTTTTTTTTTTTTTACAGAAAAGTAGCAAAAACAGCAGTAAAAACAATTCACATGCAGTGCAAGCTAGCACACTTGAGTATGGAGCAATATTAGACCAAACACAGTTTAAAAAATGCAATTAAATTCAAATGGACTAAAAGCAAGTGCAGAAAGAGTTTATTAGGTAGAATGCGGTAAAGAGATGGGGCTGGGGAAATGTCTCAGATCAAATCTACAGTGGGGCGGGCAACTGCAAAAGCCACCAAATTTAAACTAAAAACCAAAAATAGGGAGGGTGGGTGAGACAAAACAGTTTCAACAGAGATCTAAGCAACAAATAACAGAACAAACTCTAAAACCAAAAAAATATACTCAGCTCTGTATATGTGCAGATCAGTCTCTCAGAACAGTGAAACAACAGTTTCAACAGAGATCTAAGCAACAATTAACAAACTCTATAACCAAAAAATATATACTCAGCTCTGTATATTTGCAGATAGTCTGGAAGGCAGTCTCTCAGAATGTGGAACATTCTCACAATGTGGAACAAATGTTAATCTTCCCAGTTTTCGAAAATGCATTTAACAAAGTATATAACCTTGTTCTATTTTGCAAACTTGAATGACTATTCCCCTGATAAAATTGTAAGAACATTTTTTTTCATAGTCAAATAGAAGGCCATTTCTGTTTTTTTGTTTCCAACTGTTTAATTTTTTTTACTTTTATGTTCCCTCTATTTGATGGTACTGCAGGTTGATTGCTATCAGCACTTTTTCTGTCTTTCAGGGATGATTGATCAGACTAAGTTGCTATGCAATGCTTATCCTAGTAGTACTCTCACACTCCATGGGTGGCCGTGGTGGTGTAGCGGTTAGCATTTCTGCCTCCCAGCAAGAAGTTCTCCAGTTTGAGCCTTGGCAGGGGTGTCTTCTGTGTGGAGTCTGCATGTTCTCTCTGTGGTTGCATGGGTTTCCTTCAGGTGCTCCTGTTTCCTCCCACATTCCAAAGGCATGTTGTAAGTGGATTGGGCACTCTAAATTGGCCCTAGGTGTGAGTGCATGTGATTGTGTGTGTGCCTTCTTTGGAAGGTTGGGTGCTGGGCTGGCAACTTGTCACTGTACAAACTATACAGCCCATCATGAGTGGACAGGTGATCTGCTGTGGTGACCCCTAACAGGGAAAAAGCCAGAAGAAGAAGAAGACACTCACACAGTGGCTGATTAACAGAGTGATACTTCAAAACTGTGGGGGGTGGGGATGCTTCTCCATATTGCCAAGGTTGTGCAGTTTTAGATTGAGAATATTTATAAATGTACGTTTGTTTTTTTAGGAGCAAGTTACTTTGAATGTTAAATCTTTAATTAGCAATATATTCTGTTGAATACAAATTAGCTTTTTTTTTTCTGTGAGATTTTTCCAGCTGTATCTGCTGAAAGTCAAGTTTCCTCTGTCAACAATGCCCATTTTTTTCTCCTTGGGATTTTTCAGTGAAGTCAAAAGCTGACCTGGGCAGTCTGTCATATAGGCTGTATCAGTGATAGTCTATGCCTCCATCAGCATCCCAATGATGATTGTGCGTTTATTCATTCTTACACTATTCCGTGAGCAGGAGAAGGATGATGTGTATAAAAGCAAGGACCCCCAATACCCTCTGATTTGTGGCCCACCCCCAAGCAATAGTAATGTCAGGAAACTTCAAAGAGGCTTGATGGCTGAATACCAACTGCTTGGGCTGCATATTACAGCACTGCCCCTCCTTCAAGGGATCATGTGATTGAACAGTCTGGGAAGGCCCTCTCTCCTAGGACAGAAAAGTCAAAAGCTGACCTGGGCAGTCTGTCATATAGGCTGTATCAGTGATAGTCTATGCCTCCATCAGCATCCCAATGATGATTGTGCGTTTATTCATTCTTACACTATTCCGTGAGCAGGAGAAGGATGATGTGTATAAAAGCAAGGACCCCCAATACCCTCTGATTTGTGGCCCACCCCCAAGCAATAGTAATGTCAGGAAACTTCAAAGAGGCTTGATGGCTGAATACCAACTGCTTGGGCTGCATATTACAGCACTGCCCCTCCTTCAAGGGATCATGTGATTGAACAGTCTGGGATGGCCCTCTCTCCTAGGACAGAAACCACTATCATCCCTTACCAGCACCATCAAGAATGTGAGCCACTAATCAATCATGACCCAGTAATTAAGGCTTTAGACCTCTGCACCATCATAGTTGGCTTGAATAACATGGCGTTTTAACAAATTATTTGATAAGGATTGATTAAGTAGACTTCTATGAAACTCATTTTGCCAAAAACAACAGTCCACTAAAAAAATTGCTAAACTTTTTTGATCCTGATACAACTCCTAGTGGGGTGGATCTCTTCATAATATAAGGACAAGAATGGAGTTTCCAGATACAAAAATAAATAAAAAGTAAATTAGACACATAGTTCCAAAATACTTATGTTTTAATTTCATTCAATGCTTTGTTACAACACCTTGCTCAAATGTTATTATTCTGTCTTCTATATTACTGAGTTTTTAGTAGTTTTGAAAATTGTATTGTACTTAACTTTGTTGATATTAGCTTTATAATAATTGTATATGGATCTTTTCTCCCTGGGCCTCCGTTGAAAATGGACTGATTTTAGCCCAATGGACTTTCCCGGTTAACCATTTGCAAATAAATATAGTTAAATTACAAGGCTGATTAGATTATTAATAAATGAGTTAAACAATCAACTTGATCCTGTTTTGGGGAATATTTATTTTTTCTTTATTTATTTACTTATTTAAAATATTAGAATACTTTAATCCTTATCATTTTACACTTGGATTTATCTATAATGTACCTTACTCCAATGTAATTACTATTTAGGATAGATTGTATCATCCAACAGTGTTTTAAATTCATCTGGACATGTATATGATACATTTTCTCCAAATCAATGCACCTGTGAACTACAAATCCTTTCTAAACAAATTTTAGTCTTTTGTTTTCCTTTCAGCACCATTACCAAAGGCCCTACAATATTAAAACTGTTAGGCCATACCAGAAACTCACCTCTGATAGGATGTTGAATTTCAACTCATAAGTTACTTAATAAAATGTAGATATAATTGTGTGAATAGTATTTATGTATTTTTCTAAACAGAAGTTCTGTTCTTGCCCCTCTCAAGGTTAACATTGTGAAGACTGCCAGCCTAGTCAGAGAAGATTTTATAGATAATTCTATCATTTGTAAATATCAATGTAAGACACAGGGTTGTTGTCTTAAATGAAAAAAAAAAACTGCTGTTAGATGTGGAACTGGAAAAAAAATGTGATAACAGTGCTCTCTACTGACCAAAGTAAAGCATGTGGTGACCCTTTGATTTAGGCAGTAGTGACGAAAGGGTCTAGATGAAACAATTCTTGCTATGTATTAACCAAGAGTTAAATTGCTAGATTTAAACATGCAAATGTATTTTTATTGCTTTGCTTCCTGACCAGCTGCAAGATAACAAAAAGGAGATGTTAAGAATGTAAATGCAGTTTCTGTTAGCCTGGGAACCCAAGGAAGTGTGAGGAATGATGTAATGTGTACCCTGGGAACCCCAAGAAAGTATGAAGAATGATGTAATGTGAATCAGAACTGCAATTTCAATTTAAACAGAGAGAACCAGAGAGAATTAAGCATTTTTGTCTTGACCATCCAACTCACAGCACTGTCTTGCTCATATGTAAGTTATCTCAGACTTGTGTTTTCTTTTAGAAATAGCTAGAAACTACAAAGATTCGACTAAGTGTTTTTCTGTGATGTCAGAACTGTACTACTGAATTATTTTACATATTTCTCTGTGATCTATAAACTCTTGACTAGCACTGTGTAGTAAGAAGTATTGTCTTGTGTTTTTAGTATTTATTATTAAATATTTTAAAACCTTTCAGCTGTGGCTGTTTTGTGTAGAGATAATTTAAGCTCTAGAGTACATTGCATATTTATAGTGATTACTGTACCAAGTCACTCTAATAAGCCGTGACTGTTTAGTTATACAACCTATTGGATAATAATATTGCACAGTAATAATTGGACACACTTTTAAGGGCCTTTGAGTAGTTGATAATTATTAGTGGGTGGTGGCAGGGTACTACCGTATAGTCTGGGAAAAGGGGGCAAAGCTGGAGAACCTGTGCTAGCCTTCCTCAGGAGTGTCTGTGTGGTTGTATTAACTCTTCTCAAAGTGTGTGAGTGCGTGTGTGTCAGCTACTTGGGCAGGGACATGAAGCACTGGTTGGACAAAGAGGGTGCTAGAGGTTTTAACTTGCCCACTGGGCTGAGATCTGGACCCTATAGCTGTGACAATGGGGAGTCTTATTGGGGACCTGGAGAGCAAGGGAGCGACCAGCCCCAGACTGACTGTGATCTCTGTATGCTCTCAAGGGAAATTGCACTTTACTGTGTGTATTTGGTATCCTTTCCTTCATATATGAGACACCCTCTCTGGTGTTAGTGGTGAGGATTGAGGCTCCTTGATTGCTGGGCCAGGGCACAGGCATTACATATTAATTGTTTGGCAGTGGTGGTATATCCACATCACATATTAATTAGTTGGCAAATACTAATTGGCTGGTAGTGGTGTGGGTAGAGTGAATTCCTGTAGGTTGTGTACAGTGAGGTTTGAAGGTGTGTTGCACTCTTAAACAGCTATGCAGTGAATACTCAGAGTTCAGATCACAATTGTTTTATTTCTTTTGTTAGATTAGTTAGTCAGGGTGAGCAGGCATCATGTCAGCAGAGGAGTATGGAAAACTGACAAGGAGCCAGCTGGCAGAGATGTGCCAGGCCAGGGGACTGGTGCCTGGAAACCTGACTAAGGCAGATGTGATTGCAGCCTTGGCTACAGCTGCATCAGAAAACAGCAACCATGAGGATAATTGGACTTGTAGATATAATACCCTCAAATAATGGACAGCTCAATCTTTCTGCAGAGGACTTTAAAATCCATCTGGAGCTAAAGAGATTTGAGTTGGAGGCCAGGCATTTGGAGATATAAGCTGATGAAAAGGAGAGGCAGAGGAAGCATAAGAGAGAAATGCTGACTCTTCGCCAGAGTCATGGAGGTAATGGGGAAGGGAGTAACTGGACCCCAGAAGCACAGCAGGTCAGTAAATTTCTTCCTCAGTTTAAAGAAGGGGATAATTTTGATAGTTTCAGTCATATGTTTCAGAGGGTATGCAAACAGTATAGTGTTGACCAAAAGCTCTGGGTACCATTCCTAACCCCCTTACTCCATGGTAAAGCTTTAACTGTATTGTCTAAAATGTCTGACTTTGCATGTTTTGCTTATACTGCTGTAAAAAAGTGTATATTAGAGTTTTGTTAAGCTAACACCTGAAACATATAGGAAAATGTTTTGTGAGTATAGATGCAAGGCAGATGAAAGTGTGTTTGAATATGTTGCTGAATTGAGCTCTTATTTCCATAGATGGGTGAGTGGATATCAGGTCACCACTTTTGAAGGGCTGGCAGACCTTTTGGTGAGGGAACAAGCCCTTAGCA
Organism: Protopterus annectens; assembly: GCF_019279795.1. NCBI lineage: Eukaryota > Metazoa > Chordata > Ceratodontiformes > Protopteridae > Protopterus > Protopterus annectens. The sequence goes on along the minus strand of NC_056734.1, from coordinate 937,940,549 downwards.
CGTTGCCTGAGGAAATGAGGATCTGGTTAGCTGATAGACAGGTGCTACTTCAGATGAGTTGGGGAAGAAGGGAGACCTATACCTGGCAAGCAGAGCAGCCCTGCACAGGAAGGGGACCCCCAGTACTGCTGATGGGTCTAAAGTAATCCATGGTGGGCAGCACAGTCTGCCCCAACAGAATCTGCCAGTAGCAGGGGAAGCCACTAGTCCAGGTACATGTCCAGGAGCTGTGGCTAAATGTTTTGAATGCAAACAGTCGGGCCATGTGGCATACAGGTGTCCATTGTAGTAAGGTGGAGAGCAAAAGGTGAGGGAGCCAATAAGTGAGAAAGACAAAATGCCAATAGTAGGTTGTCTTGAGACAACGGGGGTACTAAACTACCATCCTGCAAATGTCCTGAGAGGGAAGGATTTGGATGAGGCAGTACCATGTGTTTATGTAGTTACACGTAGTCAGGCTAAGAGACAAGCATGTGGGTCTGGTAGCCTGGGGAGACCCAGACAGACTGAATACTTGCAGTCAGGACTGGTGAGATGGTTACTAAAGGTAGGGAGCTACCCTGTAGCAGTGAAACTGAAGGTGTGCCACAGCTGCTTGGGGGTACTGATGGTCCCTTGGACAGAGTGACTGGAAAGGTAGATGTGAGTAGTAGTACCGAGGCTGACAGTGAGGCACCACTGTCAAAGGATGCCAGACTTTTTATGGAAAGGGAGCTGTGAAGGGTTACAAGGAGACAGTTGAGAAAGGCTCAGCTCTCAGACCCTACATTGCAAGGCCTGAGGCAGGTAGCTAGGGAGGCACCTGATTCTCAAGGAAAGGGAGAATCTGTATACTGGGACAAAGGGTTACTATACAGAGCATGGACCCTGAGAGAGGGCTAGAAGGTGAGAGAGCACAGAAGTTGGTAGTGGCTAGAGCCTACTGTCTGGCGCTTCTAGCCATAGCCCATGATATTCCCTTTGCAGGTCATATGGGCATAAAATGTACAAAGAGGCATATTATGCAAAACTTCTATTGGTCTGGAATTTCCAGAGATGTAGCAAGGTAAGGCAGGACCTGTGAGCAGTGGCAAAAGGTAGGCAAGGCAGGAGACAAGGTGAGAGTTCCTTTGATGCTTTTGCCTGTGATTGAGGAGCCATTTCAGAGGGTAGCTATGGATATTGTGGGTCCTCTGAGTACCCCAAGTTCCACAGTGAAAAGGTATATCCTAGTGGTAGTGGATTATGCTACACTATACCCTGAGGCAATGGCTTTGTCCTACATTGAGACAGAGAGGGTGGCAAATGCTTTGTTAGAGATTTTCAGCAGGGTAGGTTTCCCAAAAGAAATACTAACTGGCAGAAGTGCCAATGCAATGTCAGACCTGCTGGCTTATCTGTGGAAGTCCTGTGGGGTGAAGCACATGAATACCACCCCCTACCATCCCCAGACTAATGGTCTTGTTGAAAGTTTAAACTCTGCAATCAAGTCCATGCTACAGACATTTGCAGATCAGTTTAAGAGGGAGTGGGGCAAATATTTTCCCCATCTGTTGTTTGCTTACAGAGAGGTTCCCCAGGAATCCACTGTTTTTTCACCCTTTGAGTTGCTGTATGGGCATAGAGTGAGGGGACTGCTAGATTTAATTCGAGATGAGTGGGAAGGTGAGTGCGAGCTTCACAAGGAGTCTGTTGTGGCATACATTCTAAACCTCAGTACAAGGCTCAGGGAACTCATGGGCTTGGCCCAGGAGAACCTGGCAGAACCCCAACAACAGAAATTGGTATGACAGGAATGCTCGAGTTCGAGAGTATGCTGTGGGGCAGCAGGTAATTGTTCTCATTCCTGTCAGACACAACAAGCTGCAAGCAACTTGGGAGGGACCCTAAAAGGTGGTAAGAAAGGAAAGTGATGTTAACTACATGGTGGAACTGCTAGGCAGAAGGCAGGGGCACAAATTGTACCATGTTAACAAGATGAAACCTTACCATGATAGGTAGGCACTTGTGCTGAGCATTTGCAGTGGATTGCAGAAGGAGTCTGAGGGAGATCTGGGGACTGATCTCCTCAGTGAGGCTTGGGCTGACACCTTGGAAGAAGGGGTAGCAATGTCCCAGCAGCTATCTGCTACACAGGTTCGAGAAATCTGAGCAGTGTCACAAGAATTTGGGGACGTGTTCACTGGGAAACCAGGATGCACCCACCTGGTGGAGCACCAGGTGGATACAGGACAAAGGTCTATTAGGCAGGCCTCTTATAGGGTGCCTGAGAGAGTGAAACAGACTCTGAGGGAGGAGGTACAGGAGATGTTGGAACTAGGGGTGATTCAAGAGACCAACAGTCCCTGGGCCTCCCCATTGGTGCTGGTGCCAAAGAAGCATGGCAGCATCAGCTTCTGTGTGGACTACAGGAAATTAAATAGTCACACAGAGTCAGATGCTTACCCAATGCCTATGACAGATGAGGTCCTAGAGCAGCTGGGTGGTGCTAAGTATCTTACAACCATTGATCTTACCAAGGGTTACTGGCAGGTGCCTTTGACTCCCAGAGCAAGAGAGAAGTCAGCCTTTGTGACTCCTTCTGGCTTGTATGAGTTCACAAAGATGTCCTTTGGGATGAAGAATGCCCCAGCAACTTTCCAGAGGCTGGTAGAGCATATCCTAGCAGGTGAAGGAGGGTTTGCACTTGCTTACTTAGATGATATTGCAATCTACAGCCATTCTTGCCCAGACCACCTTCAGCATGTCAGGGAGGTGCTGGGCAGACTACAGAGGGCAGGGTTGACCATCAAGTCTAGCAAATGTCAGGTGAGTATGGCAGAGGTCTCCTACCTAGGACATAGAGTGGGGAGTGGTAAGATAAGGCCAGAACCTGCCAAAGTGGAAGCCATTCAGGAATGGCCTGCACCTGCTACTAAAAAGCAGGTGAGGGCATTTTAAGGGTCAGCAGGGTACTACAGAAAGTTCATCCCCAGCTATAGTACCATAGCTGCTCCCTTCACAGACCTGAAAAGGAAGAACAGGCCAGATAAGGTAGTGTGGACCCCAGAATGTGAGCAGGCATTCCAGAAGCTTAAAGAAGCTTTGGGAGGACCCCCTGTGTTAGCCAGTCCAGATTACAGCAAATAATTTGTTGTGCAGGTGGATGCTTCAAACCATGGGGTGGGGGCTGTACTTAACCAGATTTCTTCAGAGGGAGAAGAGCACACAGTGGTTTATCTCAGTCATTGTCTCCAACCCAGGGAGGAATGCTATGCAGCTGTAGAAATGGAATGTCTAGCCATACTTTGGGCACTGCAGAAACTTCAGCTTTATCTGTATGGAAGGAAATTCACTGTAATGACCGATCATAACCCCCTAATATGGTTAAACAGAGCCAGCCAGCAAAATGCCAAGTTGCTAAGATGGAGCCTGAGATTGCAAACATATGACTTGTCAGTGCATCACCAGAGTGGGAATAGCAATGCCAATGCAGATGGGCTCTCAAGACAGGGAATGGGGTAAGGTATACTCAGATAGACTTAACCCTCTTAAGCAGCATTTCTCAAGGGTCACTTGAAAAACTAGCTTGCGTTTTCTGGGGGGGGGGGGTGTGAAAGCTGCCAGCCTAGCCAGAGAGAATTTTATAGATAATTATATCATTTGTAAATATCAATGCAAGACACAGGCTTGTTGTCTTAAATGGAAAAAAAACTGCTGTTAGATGTGGAACTGGAAGAAAATGTGACAACAGTGTGCTCTACTGACCAAAGTAAAGCATGTGGTGACCCTTTGATGTAGACAGTGGTGCAGAAGGGTCTAGAATAAGAAATGTTTGCTATTGTCTTAATCAAGAGTTAAATTGCTAGGTTTAAACATGCAAATGTATTTTTATTGTTCTGCTTCCTGACCAGCTGCAAGATAACATAAGGAGACATTAAGAATGTAAATGCAGTTTCTGTTAGCCTGGGAACTCAGGGAAGTGTGAAGAATGATGTAATGTGTAGACTGGGAACCCCAAGAAAGTGTGAAGAATGATGTAATGTGAATCAGAACTGCAATTTCAATTTAAACAGAAGAACCAGAGAGGATTAAGCATTTTTGTCTTGACCATCCAACTCACTGCACTGTCTTGCTCATATGTAAGTTATCTTAGACTTGTGTTTTCTTTTAGAATTAGCTAGAAACTAGAAATATTAGACTAAGTGTTTCTCTGTGATGTCAGAACTGTACTACTGAATTATTTTAAGTATTTCTTTGTGATCTCTGAACTGTTGACTAGCACTGTGTAGTAAGAAGTATTGTCTTCTGCTTTTAGTATTTATTATTAAATATTTTAAAACCTTTCAATTGTGGCTGTTTTGTGTAAAGATAATTTAAGCTCTAGAGTACATTGCATATTTATAGTGATTACTGTACCAAGTCACTCTAATAAGCCTTGACTGTTTAGTTATACTACCAATTGGATAATAATATTGCACAATAATAATTGGACACCATTTAAGGGCCTTTGATAGCTGATAATTATTAGTGGGTGGTGGCAGGGTACTACAGTATAGTCTGGGAAAAGGGGGCACAACTGGAGAACCTGTACCAGCTTTCCCCATGAGTGTCTGTGTGGTTGTATGAACTCTTCTCAAAGTGTGTGAGTGTGTGTGTGTGTCAGCTACTTGGGCAGAGACACAAAACAGTGGTTGTACAGAGAGGGTGCTAGAGGTTTTAGCTTGCCCACTGGAATGAGATCTGGACCCTATAGCTGTGCCAGTGGGGAGTCTTATTTGGGACCTGGAGAGCAAGGGAGTGACCAGCCTCAGACTGACTGTGATCTCTGTGTGCTCTTAAGGGAAATTGCACTTTACTGTGTGTATTTGTTATCCTTTACTTCGGATTGAGGCTCCTTGATTGCTGGGCCAGGGCATGGGCATCACATAAACGTAAAAGTTATCCTTCTCATAGACTTAATAAAATGTACATTTCTTTAGACAGAAAAACAGCTCTAACATGGTGGAAGCCCAGATTTTCATTACCCCAGTCTTTGAAAAATATATGTGGGTTGATCAGACATAATAGCTGGCATTGTTATAGCTCACCATGATCACTAAAACTTATCAAATAATGAATTTTATTTTGAAGTTGTAGAAGGTGGAAATAAATTAACATTATTATTTTGGAGATATTTTTCTACACAAATAAGAATAATTTTCATTTGATAAATGTTATAATTTTCATTTGCTTTTTAAATGTAAAAAATAGAACGATATAGTATGACTAGGTATTAGTTTGACTGCTAAATGTACCTTTCAGTGAGCCATGACCTAATGATACTGATTAATCATAGGAGCATCACATGACAACTTTTATAGCTCTTAGTTAATGGGATGCAGTGGGCAAAGACTGATTTGTACAAGCCTACACTAAAACTGAAAAATCCCTTGGGGATTGACACACCAGCAATACTATTTTAGTAAATTTGGGGTGAGCTTGCTATACATAAAATAGCTCTTGGGCTGATAGCCTAGCAACTTCCTAGATGGGTGTTGGGAGGAATTTCCTTTTAGGAAAAGGCCTCTGGATGACCAAGTTTGCAGATAACTGCAAACTTGATATGGTCATTTTATTGCCTAAAGACATTTACTCTTCAAGAGGGCCTGACACAGACAAACAACAGGTGCCAGAGCTATGGACTAAAACTCAATGTGACCAAATGCATAATAGTAACATTTGGAAAGATGGCCACTCCTGATCATTGATAATAAACCCCTAAAATTAGATCTAGGGGTCAGGGATCCAAGAATATATGTTGACAGTGACATGACCTTCGACCACTATCTGCCTACAGTGTTGAGAAAATCACTCTGTGTTGCACAACATACAAATAAGGTCATGGCATCCAGGTCCAAGGAGGGCATTTTTTCTACTGTATTCAGCTTTCATCAGACCAGTCATTGAGTACAATCGCACATTCCAGCATATATTTTAAAAAGCACTTAAAACTGCTTGAGAGACCACAGAGGTTCCTCACAAAAAGAATACAAGAGAAAAACAACACATCTTCTGCGTTCTGTCTCAAAGCCCTATCCCTGCACTTGGACTCCTACAGATGGCCATATGGAGATTTATGCCTAGCCTACAAGGTATTCTCTGATCCCACACTGATGGATCTAGAAAATAAATAGCATCACAAATAAACATTCTAAGGACCTAAACTATGTTTGTGACATAACCAGGACATGTTGGAGGGACAGATACATTTCTCACAGATTATTTATTTTCTGGAGCAGGCTTTTCATCCATGTGAAGCAGAGGTAATCCCTACCTTATTCAAATGTAACTTAGATGAGTGGATGGGAAACTGCAAATTTACCCCTGGTCTGGCAACTATGTTCCTAATCAACAGGGGCAGTCTTTGATTGTTTGATGCAACTAAAATTCCTCCTGAACTGACATGTGTTAGCAATATTTTGGTAAATTTGGGGTGAGCTTGGCTAGACTTAAAATGGCTCTTCGTTGAAAGCTTACTAAAAAATCTATGAACCTATGAATCTAAAAGAAAGCTGCTAATCAGAACAACTCATTTGAACTGATTCATAGGATCATGACCCACTGAAAAGCAAGACAACTAAATATACTGTATAAAATAACTTGAGAATATTCACAAGAAAAAAATAAGTGAATAATATATATTTTTTTGCATTTGGTGTGTCAAATCTGTAATGTACAGGGGCGAAGCCATGGCTACATCCCTGAGAAGCTGGGTTCTGTTAGTTATTTATTTAGTGGAGGACATCATGGACAGGTAAATGTGAAATGATGAAACTATGTCTGATTGCCTATATCAGGGAGGAGGTTGCAGGGACATGTTAGAGTTGCACCTAATATCCAAAACTCCAATGGAGGCCATAGCCATTGAGACGAGGCATCAAATGGTAATACATAGTGGATGGCAATAATGGGATGTGTTACTGCATAGGCAGTGGTATCTCCTTGAGGTGCTTCGTGGACTCCTGTCTATACATGATGTCACCCACCAAGTCAGCAAATTGGAGAAGAAACCACAGAAAATCCCTTTGCAGTATTAATGGCATGTAAGTGCCCTAGTCCTCTCCACCTCTCACCTTGCATTCATCTACCAGGTGTTATCTTCCACCTTTAGGTAGGAAGACTGTGACAGATTCATTTGATTGCACTGACCAAAAAAAAAAAAAAAGAGGAAACTTGTGGAGAGTTAACAGAAATGCAAGACAAAAGGAAGATCTTGCTGAAATAAGAAGGTAATAAATAAATAATAGCATCTACAATATTTACTGAGTTGTGGATATAGGTTTTCATATCTTGAGCTCAGAACTCAGAGGAAATAGATGTAAACAAAATAAAAATTCTGTTGGCTTTTAGATAGTCTCTTCAACCCTTTAGTCCAGTGACTGACACTCAAAGAGTATAGGTTAAATAATGTTCTTAAATTTCACTTACTACATTCTGCATACCTCTCAGATTCATCGTTCAAGAACTCTGGGCAAAGCCAAAAATAATGAAGGGACAAAGATCCAAAAATTAGATTAAAAAAAACATTTAAAATATTTCTCTTATTCACTTAAAAAGTAGATTTTGCATTGAAAGGCATCCTTTGAGAAATAGGAAGTGGAATTATAATGCCTGGCATTACTGACTGACTGTAATCGCAGTGATTTACCAGAAAATATAAATGTTATGAAGGACAGAGCAAAACTATCAGCCAGAATCCTGCATTCTAGAAAAACAGAGACAGCTGAATGATAAGATTTTATGATATCATCACGATAAAAATATATATTGTAAATGAATACTGAAAACTAAAACGCAAAACTTAAAATTTAGAATTTAAAACAAATTAAAAAGCCTGTAAAAGAATACTCAATAACTCAGCACCATATACTGTATACATGCCAATAAAAGGAATATCATGACTACTCAGGTTAGCATTACAATGGATAGAAATGGAAGACAATCCCCAGAGTGGGACAGCTGAACACAATTACTTAAATAAGATGAGAATTCACACACTGGCTGCAGTAACATTTTACTGTGCCAGTAAGAATGTTTTGCCCAAATGTGCCAGGAAAATAGCATATCATCTGCCAGCAATATTAAATATAGTTGGGCTATGTTAGCAGAAATGCACAGAAGAAAATTCCGCTTGAGTATTCAGATTATTATTTTATTTATATTTATAAACTTTAATGATTTTAAAATCAATTTACTACAAATGCACTCATGCCATTTAGCTGTTACATATGAAAACCATAAATACGCAAACTATTTCCCTTTATTGGAATACCAGTTTTGCTGTTTTACAGTAGACATACATTAATTATAATACATGTTTCCAAATTTTCTATTTCTTTAAGTACAGTGTAAGATAGCCATTGATATTCAAAACAACAGGCTCATTCAGGCATATCCAGGTACTTACTTTACCCCCCCCCCCAAAAAAAAAAAACTAGTCACTGAAAAGCCTGTAATCCTATCATCATTGGTCTGCATATATACATTTTCCATTTCAGTACTACTTCTGCCACATAGAGTGCCCTAGTTAAACTACTTGTGCCACATAAATTTCCCTAGCTACACTACTTGTGCCAAATAGAATACCATAGCTACACTACTTGTGTCACATAGAGAACCCTAGCTACACTACTTGTGTCACATAGAGAACCCTAGGTACACTACTTGTGCCACATAGATTACCCTAGCTACACTACTTGTGCCACATAGAGAACTCTAGCTACACTACTTGTGTCACATAGCGAACCCTAGCCGCACTACTTGTGCCACATAGAGTACCATAGCTGCACTACTTTTGCCACATAGAGTACCATAGCTCTCCTACTTGTGTTACATAGAGAGTCCTAGCTAAACTACTTATGGCAGATAGAGAACCTTAGCTACACTACTTGTGTCACATAGAGAACCCTAGCTACACTACTTGTGCCACATAGATTACCATAGCTATACTACTTGTGTCACATAGAGTACCCTAATAAACACTGCTTACAAGGATAAAATAAGATGAGCTTTAGATGTCATGTCTGCATGTCACTTACCTTCACATGAACCTGCCCTAATTGTCCACACAAGAAGCAGACAAAACATCTGCAGGCAGGATGCAGACTTTCTCAATTTCAAAAAGAATACATTGTTGCATCTTTTGCTTTCCATTGAGAAAACCTATTAAACAGCATTGCACAGTGGTCAGCAGCCTTCCCCAACATCTGTATGTCTAGAACACCTGTAGACAGGAAGAAGATAGTAAACAATTTCAAAATGGATTGTATCCTCTATTTTTTGCCTCCATGCAAACATGTGAAGTGGTGTTGCACAGTTGTTAACACACATACTTAATAATGAATATGAAAATATACAGCTGTTTCATAACTGTTGCTGTGGTAGCAGGTGTAAGTGTAGGGTTGCAATACAGGTGAGCCTGGGTACTAATCTAGCACACTCTCAATTTTATTAATGCGTGTCCACTCATTTTTAAAAAACAAGTAAAAAAAATACAACCTTAATTAAAAAATGCCAATAAGTATGTATAGCAGTGGAGCTCACGTGTCTTATATGTGTGACACAGGGTATAATAAATATTATGTGTCTGTAATTATAATTGCCTTTTATGGCTTGGATAGCCTTCAGACCTCAGTGATACTCATACTCACATGAATGTATAAGCCAGGACCTTGTCAGATCACAGACATACCTGGTTAACCCCTCACTGTGTTTCATGTGTGTGTGTGTGTGTGTGTGTGTGTGTGTGTGTGTGTGTGTGTGTGTGTGTGTGTGTGTGTGTGTGTGTGAGTGTGTGTGTGTACATGGGAATATATATATATATATATATATATATATATATATATATATATATATATATTTATATCTTTATATAGACAGCTATAAAATTCATGAGCATGTTCAGCAATCACTTAATCCATGGCAAGAATTAAAAATCACCTGCATGGAAGAATATCTTTGTCTCTAATGCATAGGTTTGAATCCCACATTGTACAAATTAATTTTATCAGTGTGTAAATATACACCAAATATGTGTCAGGTTATATACTTTATACCCCCAATACATGTCTGCAAAGTTAAATCAAGTAACAGGTACAGCAGCATCCAAACAAAAACTAATGCCAATTGCCAAATTACCCATTTTAGTTCAGAAACTGCTTTCCTCTCTGTTTGGCACTATTGCTCTTTACTTAACATCACGCAAACTCAGCTGGCATGGTTGTTCAGGTATGCGCACTAGTAGTAAACAAAACATGCATTGGCTGGAAATCACTCTTAACTATTGCTGATTTCATTGCTCAGACATGTTTGGTGATAGAAGGGAAGGTGCCCAATTTAGATCATAGAGATGGGGTGTTGAGGAGTCCAGAATCTTTACTGGACACCTTGTAAAGTATCACAATTGAAGAGTCTTACAAAAGGGACAAAACTGGCTTCCAGTACAAGTCTGAGGTATGGAATAGTATGGCCAAGGTTGCCTCCAGTGCGACTGGCATTCCATGCACTGCAGAACAGTGTAGGCACCACTATAATGACTTCAAAAGGTGTAAACAGGATACACTCAACCAGTGGCAGGATGAGTTTAGGACTGATGACATCCCATAGTTGTGTAAGTATACAAATACAGAGAATTAAAACTAGATAGGCAACTGCATATATGCAAGACTGGTATACTTAATGCTCTTCTCTTGTTCTCTTCATTTTATTCCACAGCCAACTAGGAGATTATGGTGAATATGGAGGTCCATGCTGAGCATGTAGAGAGACTGAGAGAAGCCAAGGGTATGTGTGCAGCACGACATAGCTGTTATTTTAGGGTCTATAATACAACATTGAACTCACAGGAGTTTGAACATTGTAATATCGAACCATGAAGTTCGAAACACAATAATTACGAAAACACAGAACAGCAATTTTTTTACAGGGAAAATTGCTGTTCCATTACAAAAAAAAAAAAAAAACATTTACACTTTAAACTTAAACTAAAGTGGGGGGCTGTGCCCCCCCCCCACTTAAATATATCACCTTCAAGATTGCATCACAGTGGATGCAATACTAAAGTCCCGAAAATGGCCCACTGATTTTTTTTCCCTAGGAAAAAAAAATCGGTGTGCTATGGCTTCTCTATTTTCTTATTTCAGACTTTTGGGTTAGAAATGACAATGTTCAAACTCTTGTGAGTTCGATGTTGTAATATAGACCCATTATTTTAGCTAATGTATTGCTCTTCTATACAGTAGTAGCAAATTAAACATGCATATTCTAACTGTAAAAGCAAACAATGCATGCTTCAATCTGTAGCACAAGCCAACTGTAGGAGTCAAGTGTAATACTTTAATCAGGCAGTGTGAGTTCATGCACCACAATTAATAAATATATAGCAAAATCCTTTAAAAATATTACATAATTTAATTTCAACAGAAGTAGCATAAATGCTCTGCTGTTAACTTAATCTGTATAATTTGACCAAACATGCATGCAATATATGCACATTACAAAGAGTACTTCGAGCAATCATTACTTATAGTTTGTAGTTGTTAAGAAGTATACTTAAATGTAAAAGTGGAAATTACTACTTTATTATTCTGATAATGCATTGCATGTTACATACAACTGTAGTAATTATCTCTTTTTTTCTCTTACCCCAACCCTTATCTATCATTTTTATTTTTCTATGTGTCATCAAAATGTCTACATGTCATCAATCTGTAACAAATCACTAAATGCTTCATAGCACAGGGAGGTAGGTCATTCCCAGCACCTCAGCCTGCCTCTGCCTCACTTACATCCAGCACATCTGGGACCCTACCTGACAGATTTGCCACTGCTGCTCCTACACTATCTGGTCCCTACAAATCAGGTAATGCTAGCCCTGCAGCTGGTGCTGTGGTACCCTTTGGGATTACTGGCAGAGATGGGGAGTTGGCAGACTTGGCACATAGGGTTGTGCATACTCCGTATGGAGAGGATGCTCTCTTTTATGATCTGTAGGAGAAGATGTCAAGTACTCCAACAGCCAGCAGAGTAAGAAGACAATGATGACAGTCCTGAGGATGAGGACTAGATTCTCACTGTCCCAGTGTTTGATGAGCATGGGATTTCGTTATCACCTCCTTAACCCAACCATGGTTTCCTCCAACCTTTCATGTTCCTCACTGTCCCTGTGTCTTGTCTTATTTGTCCTGTTTGTTTGCAACTGCTTCACCACCTATCCACTATTTACCTGACCCAGGAATACCGGTATCCCTTAAGCAACATTCCTGTCTTACTGAAATTAAAAAAGATGAACCCCTGTCCCACAAAAAAAAAAAATTGTCCCGTACATAGCTCTCCACTTCATGCATGTGTCTTCTTGACACACTTGATTCTTTCCAATTGGCTATAGAACATTATTGCACTAATGTCACCCTTTTGTTGAGGTGACAGTCAAATTCAGCTAATATTCTGTACATATTTTCATTTTACATTATTGAAGCGAATAGCTGTGGTTCTTTCCTATCTCCCTCCTGCATATTCCTATGTTGCTTTTCCTTTGTTATCCCCCTACATGCCCCTATTTCACCACTTTCCTATCTACCCCATTTTAACACCTTTAATCTAGTTAAGAAATTGAATCACACACCACACACATAAGTAAAAGAAAAAACAGTAATGCTCTTCAATTCTTCAATTTTTGTCTTCTGTGTTTGGGCAGAGTTTGGCACTGGGGACCAATTCTGAGTGACATTAACAGCTCTTCAGTGGTGTGGATACCTCCTCGCAATGCTGCTTAAACACAGTGCACTAAGGTAACACACAGTGAAACTAGAATAAAAAAAAATGTATTGCATTATAAATACATATTTAAAACTATTAGATAAACCTGAATTCAAACCCTGTATCATCTGGGCTCAAAAGGAAAATCCCTTCATGCACTTACACCTGTTGCCACAGAGTCAGTAAGCAGCTGATGCGTTTCTTATACACATTACTCTCCACACTTCTGACTGCCATGCCACTTCATTGAACGTGCTGGTGAGGATGTAAGCAAATCAACAGAACTCGCATAATTTTATCAGTGTAGCAGAGGTTTGCATTTCCTTATTGCTTAACTATGCATAAATAGGAAAACCAATCTAAATGTGTATCTCATATATGCAAACACTTTGCCATCGGTCATGCAAAACAGTTGCTCAGTGGTGCACTATAGAAAGTGTATATTAAAGTGTATTACTTATGTTTACTGACCATTTAGTCTTCATCCCATGAAAATACATGTAAAAAACAAAGGGAAGGCACTTTTTAAGCAAAGAATGCATTTTACATTGTAGCCAGGTGTTACCTGCACCCATGTACTTTAAACTTGATCTCTCAGTACTTGTTTCTGCTGACAAAGAGTTTCTTGCTATATACAAACCCTTAAAGACAGCTGGACAAAGCCTATATTCTCACTATGTTGCTAAAGTATGGAACTCACTTCCTCTATCTGTAAGAATGACTTCTAAGATACTTGCCTTCAACACTCTAGTAAAACAACACTTGAACAACTCTTGGCTATGTACATGTAGTGATACAGGCTAAGCTTCTCCCCAGACCAGCTCTACCCTCTCTCTCCTATCACTCTTTCTCTCTCAATCTCTCATACCATTTCAGTTCTGCTACCTATAAAAACATCTGGCAATCCCCTTGTCAACAAAGTACAAATAGTTTGTATCACCTATAATATTTATTTGCTCTCTTTTATATAGATTTTACATAGTATGTAATGGCAACTTTTTTCCTCTAGAAAGATTGTGTTTCTCTTAACAAAAAAAGTGAACTCTGTACTCACAATGTTCCCATAGCCTGCATGTTCTAGAAAAATAGTATAACCTTGTTTTACAAAGTTTGTATTTATCTGAATTTAATCAAGGCTATATACATTGATCTGTAAGAAATTGAAGCTTTTCTCCCCAGGCCTCTGCTGAAAACGGGTTCTTTCTGACCCAGTCAGACTTTCCCAGTAAACAAATGTCAAATAATAAATAAATAAATACATAAATTGTTCCCAAATATAGCAACTATACTACATAAATAAATAAGAAATGCGTGCTCATATACCCTGCACATCCTTATACTGACAATACACATTCAGATTTTACAATACTTGTAGTAATATGGACAGCTATTTGCATATAGTTTGCAAAGCTGTCTTTTTAAGGTTACCTGCACATTGTAAACACAACAGCAAATGTTACACTTTGTACTCATCAATCTGGAAACATGCAGATGTTTTATATCTTGACAGTTGTATATGGCTAGCCACCCATTTCATTCAGGCCTCCCATCATCTTCTCTCAAACATCCAGTGCTGATGTCATCCACAATACATTCTCCTGCAGCACTGTAAAAGTCAGACTTGTGTCATGGCCCTTGCATGAAATAATGAGTTCTCTAGTTGGTGCTAAGTTAATTAGGGGTTCTAATCTCACTGCAGTCAACTGGTGTGTGTCTGTCTAGTCAGAAGAGCATAACTGTGTATCCTACAGTCATCAGTACAATCCCATGGAGTACCAATATTTTGACAGTTGTACATGCCTACACATCCATTTCATTCAGGCCTCCCAACATCTTCTCTCAAACATCCAGCAATGATGTCATCAACTATGAATTGTCCTGCAGGATTGTAAAAGACAGACTTGTGCCATTGTACTTGCATTAAATACTGAGTTCTCTAGTTGGTGTACCTTAGTTAGGTAATGGTTCTAATATCACTGAAATCGACTGGCTTGCATGTGTGTATCTGCTAGTCAAAAACCATAACTGTGTATCCTGCAGTCATCAGTACAATTCCCTGGAGTACCAATATTTTGACAAGTGTACATGACTACACATTCATTGCATTCAGGCCTCCCAACATCTTCACTCAACTATCCAATGCTGATGTCACCCACAAGTAATTGTCCTGCAGCACTATAAAAGTCAGACTTTTGTCATGGTGCTTGTGTTGAATATTGAGTTCTCTAGTTTGTATACCTTATTGAGGTAAGGGTTCTAGTCTCACTGAAGTCAACTGGTGTGTATGTGTGTGTATGTCTGCTAGTCAGAAGAGCATAACTGTGTATCCTACAGTCATCAGTACAATACCCTACAGTACCACTAGTTTTACAATTGTAGATACCTACACATCCATTTCATTTAGGCCTCCCAATAACTGTGTATCCTATAATCATCAGTACAATCCCCTGGAGTACCAAATTTTGACAATTGTACATGCCTACACATCCATTTCATTCAGCTTTCCCAACATCATCTCTCAAACCTCCAATGCTAATGTCATCCACTACAAATTGTCCTGCAGCATTATAAAAATCAGACCTTTGCCATGATGCTTGCATTAAATCCTGGGTTCTCTAGTCATTGTACTTAGGCAGAGGGTTTGTTCTCACTGCAGTCAGCTGGTGTGTGTGTGTGTGTGTGTGTGTGTGTGTGTGTGTGTGTGTGTGTGTGCGTGTGTGTGTGTGTGTGTTTGATCAGTTGGTTAACATTCAAGAGACCATTTTACACCTGCATGTAGGAGTCTGCTATTACCATCCTCTTCTCACCAAGGTCATTACTTCTAAAGTATTGTCTGATAGTCTCCGAGTCATACTTGTGCTGTGGCTCCTGCATTAAATACTGAGTTTTCTAGTCAGTGTACCTAATTAGGCAGGGGTTTTGTTCTCAATGCAGTCAACTGATGTGTGTGTGTGTGTGTGTGTGTGTGTGTGTGTGTGTGTGTGTGTGTGTGTGTGTGTGTATGTGTGTGTGTGTGTGTGTGTGTGTGTGTGTGTGTGTGTGTGTGTGTGTGTGTGTGTGTGTGTGTTCAGTTGGTTAACATTTAAGAGACCATTTTGCACATGCATATGGAACACTACTATTACCATCTTCTTCTCACCAGACTCTGCTAATGTCATTAGCTATAAAGTATTCTCCAACATTACAAAAAACAGGACTGTGCTGTGATGCTTGTGTGAAGTACTGTGTTCAGTAAATAGTTAAGTAGAGGTTCTGTTCTCACTACAGTCAACTGTGTGTGCATTCAGCAAACATTATGGTGACAATTTTAGAATGTTAGGTGAGTCCACAACTATGTCCAACACTCCTCCAAGCATCTTGCTGTAGCATACAATGATTATGTCATCCTGTGTAACATGCACTTTGACAGCATTCAAGACAAACATGTGCTGTGGCAGTAACATTAACCACTGTGTTTGCAAGCTACTTTAGCTACACATATAGCTGTTCTAATCTGAAAGCAGGCAACTTGTGTATCTATATATACGACTATTACTTTTGAGACAATGTTATACATGGATGTGACTCCACATCACTGCTCTATACTCCTCCAGCATGTTCTCCTCAGCATGCAATGATGCTATCATACTCCATAAACTGCAATATGACAATGTTACTGTCAGACATATGGTGTGGCTACTGTGACATTACATTCATATTCTATGTGCATGTGGGTGTAATATTCAAATCAAGCCCGATCTACTGGTGTGTGTGTGTGTGTGTG